>NW_027077124.1:0-24263 GCF_009819655.1 Sylvia atricapilla | reverse complement strand
TCCTCGAGATAAAACACCACCACAACCTGCTAGAAATACAGTTGAGCAGCCTTAATAAATATTTGGCTTTTAAGTTGGGAAACTTATGTGCTAGTACAAGAAACCTGTCTGATGCATTTTGTGTACAAGATCATACCCCCAACTGCCTGCATTGTTAGAAAATAGGCCACAGCAAGCCAGGATATTCCTGTAATTTCTCTGCTCTGAATATTTGGGATTGTCTGGGTCCAGAGGTGGTTGGCAAGAGAACCAGTTTGCTGGTGCTCTTGATTTGAATATGCTTTCATGTGCCTTCTCATTCTTTTGTTTATTGTATTGTCATCTTTTTATTTGCACAGTTGTTTGGGGCAATTCAGAAGCCACAAAAAGAGATCAAAGCCCCTCTGTAGAGATTGGTGAAAAACGCAAAAAGAAATTCCCTGTCATTTAAATTCCGTAGCCTAAGCAGATTTATATCAAGGGCAGACGAAAAGGTGGGTGCTGGGAAGGGCTGGAAGTGACAGCAAAAGTTCTAGTGACTTCTGTAGTAAGGGAACTTATTAAGATACTGTGCTGTATTCAATTGCTCTAAGAACATTTGGGATTATTTCTGGGAGTATGTGGAGATATCTTGCAGGAAAGCACTTGTATAACTTCCCAGCCCCTTACACAGGATCTCATAAATCATAAATATCTCAGCAAGAAGGCAAGGTCAAACACTTCTTCCAATGAGTATTTCTTTATCCAAAATGGATTTTTTTTGGTGAAGATTTAGAGATATGTTTTCAAGAATGTCTAAGACTCACAAATCTTTTCTGGGATATAAAAAACATCTTACAGAATTGATCAGAGAAGAGATTTGAGACTATTTCAATCTTCTTTTCCATGTGGTCTCTCTCCTCCTGCCTGGTTATCTTCTCAAAGGGGTAAAGGCAAGTCTGGCTTTAGCATTCAGCACAATCTGAGAGCTCACAGATAAAAATCTGAATCAAAGATAGGTCCTAGATAAAGAGATATAAATTTTTTTTTTTTTTTTTTTTTTTTGTTTTTTTTTTTTAATTTACTGGAGATCAGTTGCCTAAATGCCTTTAAATCTGGACCTAAAGCTGCAAGGATTAGAACACTGATAACTAAAATGTCATCTAAGAGCTGAGTCACGTTCCTAAATGTCTTTGAGACATTTATCATGGATTATACAGTGCAGCATTAACTTCTTTTCAGACTTCTTACTGCGACATTAGATGATGGAAAAAAAATTATGAAGTGGTTCCACAGCCTAATAAGGCAAGGAACAATCTCAGCAAGTAGAGAAAAACACAATTGAACACCAATGAAAGAAATTATAGCAAAAAGGGGCAGGCCCAGACTGCATTACACACATCAGGAAGCGATTTAACAGCTGAGCAACCAGAACCAAATCACTGAGACTTGATCCTGGCAGAAATGAAATATTGTGCTATGCTGACACCTGCTGCACAAATCCATTTGCTCAGGAAACCACAGCTCCCCACCAAGCATTACAAAATGCAGCTTTCCAGCCAAGGGAAGTTACCTTGAGGCCTTTCAAAATTATCTGATGTTTGCAAAGCACTTAGAGACAACTAGAGGGTCTGGGAGTGGCACCTTCCTCAACAATTCGGGGCAGTACATTTTCATGTATTTACAAGACTTACCCTGATACATCAAAGATGTGATTAGAAGCTTGGGAGGAGGTTTTTTCCAAGGAAACAAGTGGCAGTGCTTACCTAGGGAATATACCTTAAAACTAATTTCTTTTGCTTTGTGTGGTTTAATTTTTAGGCTTTGAGCATCAGATGCTTGTGGAGCACAGAATCATTAACCATGGAAAAGACCCTCAGGAATATCAAGTCCAACTCTTAACCCAGCACTGCCAAGGACACATTAAATCACATCCCCAAGTGCCACACACACAGAGCTTTTAAATCCCTCCAGGTATTTTAATTCCACCACTGAGCAGTAAGCCCTTTCCATGAAGAATTTTTCCCTAATATCCAATCTAAACCTCCCCTGGCACAACTTGAAGCTCTTTCCTTGGGGCAAGTGACCAACACCCATCTGGCTCCTGCAGTTCTAGTTGCAAACAGTGATAAAATCCTTAGATCTTGTTCAGCCCAAGTCACTCCCTTGGGTTAAATCCTGAAATATTTCTTATCGTCTTGTTGTGCTCCATCAGGCACCCAGGAGTTTGCAGGACATTGGGGAGCAGCCTTCTCCATAAAAGCACAGCAATGTGCAGTTCTCTCTTCTGGCACCCTCAAGCCTTTCATACAACACTCTTCTGTTTTTTTTTTTACAATAAAAGGAACCCATAGTATCATTAACCTTATATTTCATTACTTGTGCTTTAAAGACACTTCTACTCAGGGACCATGAAGTTTCATGCAGGTGGAAAAGTGTCGCACCAACAAGCCTGTGTCACACATCATATATGAGAACACCATTTCCAAATAGAGGCTGCATCTGCCTCTTTGATCAATTAAAATTCAAAAAATAACTATTGGATTTTTCAACTTCCTTTAGACCTCTTCTCTTTAGCCCAGCTGTAAAATGTACATCTGGCCACTCAGTTCGGGAACTGAGGTGATTCTTTCCTCTGCTATGGGAAGAGGGTGTGCTCTAGCCAGATTAACCACATGGACTTGGTTTTTAACTAAGGATGTCCTTAGCCTACAGTATTTTCTTTTAAACTCCCCCATATTTCACCAGCCTTTTGCTGTTTTGGGTTCTGTGCAGGAGAGGCATGCTGCTAATGAGAGCAATACCCTCTAATTACCTATGCAGACATGGTGACCTAAAAGACACTATACTAAGCAACCAATTCCCAACAGCAAGCAGTGGGCTTGTTTACTTCCCTTGGAGCTTGTCAGGTTTAATCCTTTTTGGTTTATTTTTTCAGCTAACTAATTCATGGCATCACTTTCAAAACTGAAGCTTCTTATTTCCATTTTCCCAACACTTCACACCTCAGAGTGCTTTTAGTTTGTGTTTAACGTTGGGTTCAGATAACACAGGTAGAAGAAAAACAACCCCCTGTTAAACCTATCATGTGCCTTATTTAATACAGAAATGAAGGCAGCCAAAATACTACAAGAGCCTCACACAGTTACCTCTTGCTTTCTCTGCCTGTGCCCAACCAGTAGTTCACAGTAAACACATTTAACCCTCAGTGACTAAGCTTCCCCTTGGAACCCTTCAGTCAATTTTTCCCCCTCTTAATCCCCTGGAAACTTCTATTTGTTACCTGAGGCGCCTCAGGTCAGCAGCCCCCGGGAGCAGCACATGAGGAGCTGGCAACAGAGGTTTTAAGCCCCTCAAGCCCCTTTAAATGAGGTGGCTTAGCTGTCAGAAGCATCAGACTGGATAAAGAAAGGCAAAACACCTGGGGGTGAGTCTGTGATGAGCCTTATGCCCTGTTAACTCTTTCACAGCTGTTTCCCATTGCCTGGAAATGCTGTAAACAGTTACAGGTGACAAAACCTGTGGGCTTTTATCTCACTTCAGTGTCAATCCAGGTCACATGTGAAACTTGTGGTGCCTGCAGATAATCTTTCTGAAATATTTCGTCATCTCTGCTAGGGAGCTACAGTTCTCTTGATTTCATGTCTTGGCTGTTGTGAAGGTTGTGGATTGTCATATTTGCAGAATTTTCCTCTCCTACACTTTGCCGGACGTGAGGAAGTTCATCCAAGCACGTCACTTCTCATTTGTGCCTTTTCCCCTTTACTGTCATGTGAAATGTGCCACTTGTCTTCCTTACGTGCTGAACAATATCCTCATAGTGTTTTCTCCTTCTCAATTTGCCTGCTGTTTGTTGTCATGTGGTTAGACTGGCAAAGAAGATTATCCTTTCATTTTGCAGTCTTACAGCTCAGCACAGCGGGATTGTGCCCCGAGCCAGAGGCTGCAAAGCTGTAAAATAATCCAAGCCAGCAGCATGGATATGGCAGTATTTAACCCCAGTTTTCATCCAAATTGTGAAAGGTATTTAATGTCCATCGCTCTCCAAGTTTGGGAAGTGTCATAAGATTGAGACTTGTGGGTTTTTCTGTGAGGATCAGAGGAATACCCCTCCCCTCTCCATCCCAGGAGGGAAAATTCCCACTCCTGTCCTCCACTGTGCACTGCCAGGCCGCTGTGTGTCCCCAAATTCACTCTTCTTTTCTCCCTGTCCAGAGAGAAGCTAGTTCTACAATGAGGTCCTTATTAAGTGTTGCTTCCCATGACTCCTGGATATTCAAAGCAGATGTGCACAGCTTTAAAATTGCCTGTGGTACTGACTCCGTTTTTTTTAGGAAAAATTTGACAGAAGGCAACAAAGGGGATGGTGGTTATGGCTCATTTGTACATGGATAGACCCAGAAGTAGGCAAGTTCCTGCCTCTTAATCCATCAGTCAGACATAATTTGCCTCAGAAATTTGAACTGTCTCACTAAAGCATGATGGGACCTGGAGCAACCAGGTCTGGTGAAAGGTGCCCGGTGGCAGGGTTGAAAAGGGATGGTCTTTAGTGTCCCTTCCAACCTTAACCATTCCATGATTCTGTGAAAACTAAGGATGCCCTCTATCCCACCCACCGTGCACGTGCATGGAAGCACATTTCTTATGTTGAATCTTGCACACTGCACAACAATTAATACCAGAAGAGAGCTCAGTATTTCCATAGAGGCTGGTTGGCATTGTGGGAAAAGGATTGTCAGAGCAAGTAAGGGGTGAAATAAATTAAATACCCAAACTTGCTCTGGGTGACAAACAGGGTCAAGCAAGCAGCTCATTAACATCCCAGAGTGACCCTGTTCCTGCCTGGCTCTGCCCTCCCCAGTGTTACTGAAAACACATTTCAATGGCTTCATCCTGTGCTTTAACACTTGTTTTTGCAATTCAGGGAAAGAAAAGCAATAGATTTTCGAGGGACCTTAAGCTGTTTACTTTTTCTTCCCTCAGCTACCAGTAACTGAAGCTGTTCTTGCAGAGAGTGGATTCAAATGTGGACATTTTAGCATTTAAGAACCCTAAGAAGAGTGAATAGTTGCTTAGTGAGCAGTTCACATCCATCTCTGAGTCCAGGGATTAAGAATGTGCACCTTTTATGGCCAGTGCTCATGAGATCCTGTCCTTCAGCTCCTGCAGGAATGGACTGAGCTCAGTGATAATCCCAGCTAAAGCCTTTCAGTAAACACAAGCCAAGAGATTTTTCCATGCAATAGTTGTAGAAACTTTGGCTGATAACTTCCCCCTGGTGCTCACAGCTGCAGCCTTTCCTAGGTTAGCAGTGCCTCCCCCTTGCACCAGCACAGCTCACAAGTCTCTGCGGTGGTCAAAGCCAAGTCAGAATTCTTGAATGGGGTTTACATTTCTGCCATTAATAAATCTTCAGTAAGAGCTGTGATAAGCTCTCTGGATCTTTCTCTTTAGATGCCTCGAGATCTGAGCTCAGCAGGGAAACTGGTGACTTCTGGCCTTTGCCCCTTCCAGGGTCACTGGGGAGTGGAGTCAGCACCACAGTACAAAAACAGAGGGTGAGAACTGGCAGTGCTTTCCTCATTTCCAAGAGCTTCAGAATCAGCCTCTGGGGGGACAGGACAGTTAATGAGGTCCCAAAAGTGTGTGGAGGCCACACTCCAGTACATGGTGAGCGTCCAAGCCTGGTGTGCAAAGAGCTGCAATGGTCCAGTCACTGGGAGTGATGGGCTGTGGTACCTGCAGAGCTGCTGGAGAGAGTCCAGAGGAGGCCACAGAGTGTTCCAAGGGCTGGAGCCCCTCTGCTCTGCAGCCAGGCTGGGAGAGCTGGGGGTGCTCACCTGGAAAAGAGAAGGCTCCAGGGAGAGCTCAGAGCCCCTTACAGGGCCTAAAGGGGCTCCAGGAGAGCTGGAGAGGGACTGGGGACAAGGGATGGAGGGACAGGACACAGGGAATGGCTTCCCGCTGCCAGAGGGCAGGGTTAGATGGGATATTGGGAAGGAATTGTTCCCTGTGAGGGTGGGGAGGCTCTGGCCCAGGATGCCCAGAGAAGCTGTGGCTGCCCCTGGATCCCTGGAAGTGTCCAAGGCCAGGTTAGTCAGGGCTTGGATCAATCTGGGATAGTGGAAGGTGTCTCTGCCCATGGCAGGAGGTGGAGTCGGATGATCTTAGATGTCCCTTCCAACCCAAACCTTTCTGGGGTTCTGTGATTTTTTGTGTCTTGTGTAAGATCATGATACACCTGGAGTAGAGTTGCTCAGGTCCATAACTCCTCAGATTTCAATAAAAAAGAAATGGAGATAAATCTCATCCAAACCCTCTGTCTGAGTATGTTCAGATGTCTCCATGAAACATTTTATCAGTGCTCAATCCTTCTGTGATGAAAGAAAAAATCCAGAATAATCAAAATTCAGATCACTGGGCTTGGATCCTCAACTACAAACCTTCCACCCTATCATTTTGTTTGTTTTCAATGGTATGTTCCATTAAGCAGTGACTCTGTCTGTGATTAAAACTATTCCTTTTCTTCATGCATCATTTCATATTTCCTGTATAGATATCCCATTCCTGAAAAAATGCATAGATCACCCCCAAAATATTCACTGACTTATTACAGTGAGCAAGGATCAGAAGTATTTTATTGTGTTATCTTTCAAGCAGAAATATATGAGTTATCATAAGGATGACCCAAGGGAGTCCTGAAAACAACAGTTCGCTGGCTTAAGATGTTTGTTGCACTTGAAGTAAAATTGTCAGAGATGCTTTCTCAGGGAAAGGGATTTTTTTGTTCCTCTGGCATCTTTAATCTATTTAATCTCTGGGAGGTGTGTTGTTTACTTGTGTGTTTGTTTGTTGTTTTTGTTTTTGTTTATTTTGGTTTTCTTTCCAAATATATAGAGTCACAGAATGGTTTGGGTTGGAAGGGACCTTAAGGATCATCTTGTTCCAACCCCCTGCCATGGGGAGGGACAACTTTCAGTTGACCAGGTTGCTCCAAGCTCTGTCCAACCTGGCCTGGAACCCTTCCAAGGATGAAGGAATATCCTACTAAAACCTCCAGGTTCCCAGGAAGTGTGTCTGGATACTGGCAGTAGGGGGAAAAAAGGCCTAGATCTATGTAGAAATAAAAAGATTTAAATTTATTTCTGTCAATCTGCTGAGATTCATTCTTTAAAAAAAAAAGTAATAAAAATTCACCCTTTCTGTTTGCAAATAA
This sequence comes from Sylvia atricapilla, assembly GCF_009819655.1. Taxonomy (NCBI): domain Eukaryota; kingdom Metazoa; phylum Chordata; class Aves; order Passeriformes; family Sylviidae; genus Sylvia; species Sylvia atricapilla. The sequence continues at coordinate 17,089 of NW_027077124.1, read as the reverse complement.
ATTTAAAAACAGCTAAGATTTTAATTTCTTCCCCTTTCTTTACCTGTCATCCCATATCACTCAAAATAAAGGGTCAGATTTCACAGTCAGGTCTGTCTTAGTCTGATCCCCTGATTCCCTTCACAGAAGCTTCAGAACAGAGTAAGAGAGATGTCAGGTTTGGATCAGGACTGACCTTTTCATCAAGACCTCATTCTGTTTATTGTTCCCAAAAGTCTCACAGCCAGTTGCATGCACTGATTTTGTTTGCAAAGGGATCTAGAGGGTGATAATTGGAAAAGAGATTGACATGGGCAGAACAAATGTCTGCTGCAGCTGAAACCAGCTCTTTGGGGGTTGTAAATGTGACCCTGAAAGGAGAATTACATTATATCAGAATTAAAAACTTTTCTTCATGCACAGAGAGAATCAAGTGCTGGGAGGTGACTAAATTATTTATTCTCAGTGTGACCAGGCTCTTTTGGTTCATCTGCCTTTTTCTCATGCTGCCCCATAACCTTTAGTGTAGAGGAAGAAGATGTGCTTCTGGTTGGCCCTTAATCTCAGTGCATGTTTTTACAAACTTCAGGAAATTAAATTTGTCATCAAGCTACAGAACATGCAAAGAACTTCTTGTTTAATAGCATAGATAAATCCTTTCACCCCAGAATTGTTGAACAGGAAAAGAAAGCAGCCTTGCAACAATCCTGGCAGACCTGTTGTTCTCAGCTTCCACCTCAGACCCTGTCATTAGTGCATTTGAATTAATCCATTCCTATTTTTTGTGCAGGAATTATTAAACTAGAGTTGACAGGGCTTGAAGGGACTCCGGAAGGTCAATTTGTCCATGGTCCTGCTTCAGGACAAGTACAACCCTGTGTAAACCCATCCTATCTGCTCTGAGAAACCTCTGAGGCTGAAGATGTTCCTGCAGTCTCAGCTAATCTGTTTCCATCCTTCCTCCTTTCTGTGGCCATTCTAAATTCCAGTTAAACTGTTTCATTGTTCTAGATGATTAAATGCAAGACTTTGTTCTGCATGATTAAATGCAAGACTTTGAACTGATAATCAGATCAGAATTGCCCATAATGTGAAGTACCCTGAGACTAAACCTCATCCTCCTGAATAATGAATATCCTTGTCTCGTCTCCTTCCTGAGAAAAAACATCTCTCCATCCTCCTGGATTCTTGGGCCTGTCCAGTGCAGGAGGTGGACTTGATGATCCCTGCATGTCCCTTGGAACTCAGGATATTCCATGATTCTGTGTGAGGCAGGTTCCCATTGCCATTTCAGTGTTGTCCTTCAGAGCTCATTTCTAGTCCAAGAGCCTTTGGAACAAGCCTGGCTCTGAAATTCCATTTGAACCTGGAAGCTCAAACCTGAGGTTTGCAATAAAAGCCAACCATGGCCCCACTAATGTGCAATGTGAATAAAAATCTGCACCTGTGGGACACCTAATTACTTCAACAAATCTCCTCTAAATATCATTCTTATTAGGACAGAATAAGACCTACGGTTGAGAATTTCTGAGTTCCCAAATAATGCTTTGACAACATGACTGCTTCTGACCAACAAATGTATTGGTCTGACCTCATTAATCTTCTGGTTTTCTGTAAGATACTGAGCAAAGGTCCCTTGAACACAAAAAAATGCAAAATCCAGCTGGGTTATCTTTACCCCACCAGGGATTTAAACCATTTGCAGAAGGATGTTTTAATCTATTCAGGTCGTAAATTAACCTGTTTTCAATAACCATGAATAGTATCAATTGGGATTTCTATTTTGGTTTAAATCACCTTTATCTTACATACCATGTCTTTCAATTGCTTTAATAGTTCTGCGATCCAAAAAAAAAAAAAAAAAAAAAAAAATAGGTCAGTTTCAGTTTTTATGGTGAAACCCAAAACCATGCAAAAAATCTAATGGATTCAACAGAACCATTCTGGGTAAACAATTTTTGGTATGTTCATGTGGGTGAGCAACCCTGTAAGTTTCAATGACCAGTAATCCTCCAAAGGGCAATTTTTTTTTCTTAAGATTTATAGCAAATTTCTGCCGAATAACCATATTCCATTGTGTTTGCTCAAAAGGATTGTGAAATTGTGAGCTGCGCCTGGCATTTGGATGGGATGCAGCCTGTAACAAGATGCAGATGCAGGGAATTCTTTTGGGCAGGGGCTCAATGCCAAAAGTCTTAATTTAGTCTAATACAGACACATGGTCCAGTGTCACGTACATGAATGGTTTAGTGAAAGTAGTTGTTTGAGTCATGGGGACTTTTCAGGGGCTTTAGGGTAAAAAGGGTGAGAAAACAAGAGGATAAATAAGTCTAGAGATGTGACCAAAGTAAATATGTAGAGCTCAGTATCTGAATTGCTTGCATTGAGCACATCAAGATCACACTCTAAAAAAACAGGTGTTGCAACTTCAGAGTGCAACAGATTTAGGTGGTTAAATGGCTTTGGAAATCCTTGCCATAAAAAGCTCTCAACAACAATATCCAATCACAAATTCAAAGAGGGAAACATGGTAGGTTTTTCTTCACTGTTAACATTTAATAGGAATGATTTTATTAAGGAAAGTAATATAATGCTACTGACAAACTGAAAAAGGGGAAATTTAGGTTGCATATATGGAATAAATTCTTCCCTGTGAGGGTGGTGAAGCATTAGAACAGGTGGTCCAGAGCAGCTGTGACTGCCCCTGGATCCCTGGAAGTGTCCAAGGCCAGGTTGGACAGGACTTGGAGCAACCTGGGATAGTGGAAGGTGTCCCTGTCCATGGCAGAGGTTGGAATTGGATGATCTTTATGTCCCTTCCCACCAAAACCGTTCTGTAACTCTGGGATTCTCTATAAATAGTTGTGAGGGTTTTGATGCAAGTGGCAACATCTCCTTTCTGATTAATGCGTGTATCACAAACACATATTTTATCGTATATTTTTTAATAAATAAAATGTCTGTCTCAAAATTTGAAACTTCTTTAGTTCATTTCCATCCTTTCTACACACAATTACCAAACCTGGTGTTGCTCTCTCTGATCCTCTCCTGACTTTTTGGTGTTGACTCACACTGCTTGAAAGAGAAGTGTCTTCTTCAGTGAGAACACAATGGGATTTGATGAATCCCATGAGAAAATTGCAGAGGGGATGGAATCAGATTCAGACTGCCTCATTTTCACAAAATGCAGGCTGACAGAATGCATCTGTATAAAATATTATTCATAATTTTTAGCCAGATGATAACAAAGCAAAAGTGAGAATAGTGTGTTTCTTATGATGTGTGAAAGAAACCATTTCTGGGAGACAGAGCAGGTCAGGGAAAAGGCTCTGTGGGACATTGTCCTGATTTTGGCTGGGAGAGAGATAATTTTCTTCCCAGTAGGTGGCACAGTGCTGTGTTTTGGACTTTGTACAGGAATAATAGTGATAACATCCTGATGTTTTTGTTGTTACAAAGTCATGCTTAGTCTACAGCAAAGACTTTTCAGTTCTCCATGTTCTGGGAGGGAGCATGGCCAGGACAGCGGGATGAATTGGCCGAGGGAATATTCCAGTCCATAGAACATCATTCCAAATATTTACCCTGGGGCAAAGGCTGGGCGTTGGTCAGCAGGTGGAGAGCAATTCTGTTTGGCATCACTTGCTTCTCTTGGGTTTTCTTCTTTTCTCCTTCCCCTTCCCCTTCTCCTCTTCCTCTTCTACCTCCTCCTCCTTCTTCTCCTCCTCCTTCTCCCTTTATCATTACTATTATTTCAATTATTAAACTGTGTCTATCTCAACCCACTGTTTGTTTTTTTTCCCCTGATTCTCCTTCCCATCCCACCAGGGAGGGGAGCAGGGGTGGGGTGACCAAGGGTCTGTGTGGTACTTGGTTGCTGGCTGGAGTTCAGCCACTACAGACATCTATGGCTGGGCTGTCAATCACATTCACAGCCAGGGAGTACTTAAATTTGCAGGAAAGGTTTCATGGCTCAGGCCACCATCAGCGTGACAGACACTTAAAATGAGAACCGTGACTGCAGGGTGAGGAGTGAGGTCTAAATCAGAATGTACAGCAGCCTCTTCTCCTTGAGGAAGATTATGTGATCAGTAAATTCAGGTGGAACAGCCAAGGTGGAAGGCAGAGGACTGAACCAGATCTGACTTCCTTTAGAATAATTGCCTGGTGCAACGTCACAGGTACAATGTAAGTGGGTAAATATATCCCATTACTTCTTTAAATTACCAGTTGAATTGTAATAGTGTGGTAGTTTTTTAATTTTTATCAGGTTTTTGCACGTCAGACACAACATTTGCCCCTATGAAATCAGAAAGTAAAGAAACGGTAAAATGTGCAATATAACACTCATTACAACACTGAATATGCAAAAAGTTCAGCATTTTGTCTTGGGAGAACGGAGAAACCCTTCAAACAAGGATTTGCTAGCATTTGTTATATCTACCTAATATATACATTTGGAGCATTACTGGGCTGGTGTCCACATTATGCAAAGTCTCCCAGGATAATCCTGAAGAAATAAAGAAATGAGCTACAAAAAGTTTTGAGGGCCTGCGAGAAGTGTCATACACTGATAAACTCTTATCAAAAAGAAACATCAGGAAGAAAATTTTATTATCAGCATTACTTAGAACAATAATGAATTATAATTATTATTAGATGATACTAACAACAATGTTACTGTTCCTGTGGGGAGATAACCACAAACACAGAACAGTTTCTTAGGTCAGAAAGGAAAATATTACTGAGAAACAACAGCTGGAAAAGTTAAACTAGGGGTATTCCAGTGGCTGGAAGGACAGAGGTTTTAAGAGTGAAACAAGGTCCCAAAGGAGTCAGCAGATTTTCCATCTTTGGCTCTCCACAGATGAAGACTGGATGTTTTTCTGGAAACAGTGCAGGAGAAGTGTGTGAGCTCTCATGAGCTCTGTTCTGCAAGATGTTGCTGTGGTTGATCTGCTGGTCCCTTCTGCCCATTAACTCAGTGTTTATTAATCACACAGAGGAGACTGAATTCCCAGAGCCCCATCCCAGCAATGCACAGAGCTCAATCAAAAACCTCTGCTGGATCATTCTTGTCCCATGATTAGTCCAATTCTCTGGGCCAAAAGCAATATATTTTCACTGCTCACTCTTCTCTAAACACTGGAGCAGCATTTCAATGTGGAGTTTCATGTTGACTTCACATCACCCTCATGGTTTTTATTTTTCAATTCATTTCTTGTCATGGAGGGTTATTAAAAGTTGTTTTCAATTGAGTTATAGACAAAATTTGTCTCCAAGAGTCAGATTGTCTTTTTTATTTCTATTTTAACAATTAGTGACTTTTAAAACAGGAGTCTGTACAACCGTAAACAGAAAAAAAAGAGTTTGAAAATTAAAGAAGATTTTTGGGCCTTTCCCATTGTAATCAGATATTTTTAGTAGTTAAATCCTTGGCTAAGCACATACCATTTTCTCCATCAGCAGCTACAATTTTCTGTCAGATACCATCACACTGTAGGAAAGGTTTCCTGAGCAACTCTTGCTGGAAGGTGAAGTTTGCTAAAAAAATGTGAACTTCCCACCTGCACAATCTCTTCTGTCAGCAGCTTTCCTCCTCTAGCAGGTAAAATCAACTTCCTCAGCAGCTGCAAGTCCATCCCAAAGCTCTACAAATTCCCCCCTGATACCTCTGCATGCTTTTCCTAAGCCAGCTTGGATAACTTTTTTAAAAAAGATGTTGGAAACTAATTCATTGCCCCTTCACTGAAAAATGGTTTTAGCTGCTGTGTAGGCAGAGCTGTAAAACAGAGGAGCTGCTGAGTTAAGCCACCCAAACCCCATTTACTTCTCCTGCACAACTTTCCATCCTTTTATTCCTGCCTGTAACAGGTTGGTTTTATTTTGGTTTTTTGTTGTTGTTGTTGTTGTTGTTTGGTTTTTTTGTTTTTGGTTTTTTTGGTTTTTTGGGTTTTTTTTTTTTGTTTTTTTTTTTTCCCTAAGGTTGGGATTAATATATTGGAAACATAAGTTATGTGTTCGGACTTGGATGTTTATTATTTCTTATCTATTTACAGACTCACGCCCATGAGCTTTAACTGGCAGGTTAAAGAAATGAGATTAAATGGTTTACCTCTAACCCTTTCTGAGGTTATTTATGAGCTAATTACCTAATAAAGAGGTGACACCTACAATATTTATATTTCTGACCCAAGAATGACTACTTAAGGCCCATAACGCAGACCTTTTTTACCCAATTACAGAAAACTACTTAAGCCCATGAAGAAGAAGGTGAAGAAGGACTCAGACAACACCTAAAATCCTCTATCTTAACTCACATGTATTACAATATACTAAAATCCTAAAATCCAAGTTTCCAGAATTCCAACAGCTGCCCATCACCTCTTTCTACACAAACCAAGGCCACCACTGCTCTTCCAGGACGATGCTGACCCACAGACTCTTTCTTCAGGCCCAGAGTCTCCTTGGAACAGGACAAAAGGAAACAGCCTCAGGTTGCTTCAGGGGAGGTTTAGATGGGTAACAGAAAAAAATTCTTTGAGGAAAAGAGTTGTTAAGCACTGGAACAAGATTCCCAGGGTGGTTCTGGAGTCACCACCCCAAAAAGCGCTGAAAAAATTCCCAAATCTGAGAATATGGCACACGAGGACATGATTTAGTGATGAACATGATGGTGGTGCTGGCTGGACTGTTGACTTGACGATCTCAGAGGTCTTTCCCAACATTAATGATTCTGTGAGTCCTTGGGATGCCCATTTGGGTTGTTCCAGCACTGCAGGGTGAGCACAAGGAGCTGTTCCCTATCAACGCCACAGTCTCTTGTGGCTGGCAGGGCTCTGCTGCAGCCAAACTTCCTAAAAGTGCCACAGAGAAGGGTGCTGGGTCTGTGCTGTGCAGCAGCTGGGTCACAGTGCCACAGGAATTAAAACAGGACAGTGAGCTAGCTGGAGTCCTCTTCTCCTTAGGACACCTTTCTTTGCATTGAACATGTTCTGAATCTATTTTATTTTCTTTTTTTAAGGTGCTTGTGATTGAAAGAAGGGCTTTCAGTCATAAAATTCAGCGGGTGCAGCAGAGAACCTCTAAAGATATTTTGCTTTCTCTGTCAATTCTTACTAATTTCAGAAGGTCTCGCCAAGCACGTGTCTTTAAAGATATTTTTTAGCATAAATGTGATTACGCAGAAAAGCAGAGGATGTTATTTCCTAACAAGATTTTCTTCTAGTCCTCTGCTGATAATGACTCTGAGAATGAAAGTAATTCAGACTGACAGGTCCTCACTGCCTGTAGTTCAGCATGCAGAGAAATAGCATAAGGCTCCTTAAAAGTGAAGTGATGAAAGCCATGACTGCCTCAGAAACACACAGAGAGGAACATAATGGTGCTTTGAGCAGAACCAATTTCTTGAAATAATCTCCAATGACTCCAAATAGTGGATAAAAGTTTGTGTCATTTCTGTTGCAGAATTTCGTCGTACTGTGTGTAAGACTCTTGGAAGTTTTATTCCTGGAAAGTTCAGCTCTGACTGAAAGACTTGAGAGAGGGATTAAAAAAACCCCTCTAAACCTCTGAGCCAAAGATGTGGTACGGAATGTAAACTCATTTTCAGAGGGGATCACATTTGGATGCATTGCACAGGGATGTATTTATTTTTTGAATAACCACATTACTCAAAGCAGTTTAGCAACAGGCAGGACAGAACTGCCTCAAGACATTGAAAATGCTTGGTATAACCCTGTAATGCATTTAGAAGGCTGTAAAAATAGTAATAAAGCTTCCCAATAGCTGGCAGAGCTAAGAGAAATGGAAAAGCTAAACCAAATGAAATGTAAAGCAGAACAGTTATGAAATAAAATCTGGACATCTCAGGCTACACCCTGCAGCGTATACTTTGGGGGGAAAAAAAAGACAGTATGTGGCTGATTGAAATAATGGTTTCACTGGAGTGAAGGCTGCCAGGTTGATTGCCAAATCACTTCCTGTGAAGTTTTCTGTGCTAAAAGTGTCTCTAAAGTGCTCCTCGCTGTCCTGGGGAGAGTGACACATCCTCACAGGTTGATAGCACACTGTTCTCTATCTCTGGTGAGAAATTCCAACGACACCAAGGTGAGACTCCCATCCAGGGCAGCCTCATCCCCTCTCAGCCTTGGCACAGCGTTCCGACAGCACACACAGATTATGTGTGATGGTAACAAAAAGAAACCCAGCCACAAAATGTGCCTCAACGAAGCTCATCAACCCTGCTTCTGTTCCAGGAGAGACAGAAAGAGATAGTTATCAGAAGATAAAGTCTTTGGCAACCATCTGTCCAACAGGGGTTCTTTTCGATCTTAAAGCATTGTTTCTTTGTTGTTTCTTTCCAGTCAGAAGTTGGTTCCAGCGAGAAGTTGGTTCCTGAGAAAACAGTGATTTAACAGGCTGTTCTGTCATCTTCTGTAGATGACTGTCAACCCTCAGTACTTATAAATATGGAATAAAATTTTACATGCAAGTTAGTGCATATAGATTATAGTTAAGTTTATGTAGAATGAAGTATTTTCAACCACAGAAGATTTTTTCCTGTGATCTATTTTACCATTTCCCACCATTACCAGAGATTTTATTACACCTCTCAATCAGAAGCTGGGACTGTGGAGATGATTGACACATGGAAGGATCTTCCACGAGACTCTTCAAAGCCTTGGAAAAGAATAAAGTGTATGAAACTGCTCCCATATGTGACTTTTTTCCTGGCATGTTTCTTGACACGAATAAAGTCTTATCCCTGAGGTGATAGACATTCATGTGAGAAAAGCTGCATCTCCTCAGAAGAAAATGTATTAGCATTGTATCCATGAAAAGTGTTGAAGCAAAGAATGTTTTAACAGAACAGCTGAACACAGACAGCAATTATTTTCCTTCCCTTCTTCAGGGGCTTTTTATATAAATCCCATGAGGTCCTTGCATTTACCTATTTTGTTACAGACCATTTTGCCACATCTGAAATGGCCTTCGAGGCATTTTTAGAAGCTATTACTCAATGTCAGGCAGGCAGGGATATTGCAGACACTGAGCACTGAGCACCCACAATGAAGATTGCAGCAAATAGGGCTGAACCCTTAGGAGACACAGAGAGGAAGCATTAGCAAAGGGAAAGATGCCAGGCTTTTCAGAGGAGCAGAAGTAATTCTTTCATCACTGCTCTTGCTGATTCCAAATCTGGGCTGTGTTTATAATAAACAGAGGAGTTGATTGATAAGAGACCCAAAGGTCTCTTTTGCTGTGTGGTCTCTGAGTTTGAACATGTGAAATATAACTATAGCCACCAGGACAGTGTCAATTATCATACTGGGGTTATTACATCTTCATTTCTTGCCAAGCAACTCCCTTTCAGTACCTCTTTCCCTCTTTTATGCTCACCCTTCTCTTTGAAGCTAGTAGATACCATGTAAAGATTGTTTCTTCACCTTAAAAGTTAAACTGTTCTCAAGTTTCTTCATCATCTTGGTGCGCTCATAACCTGTGCACATCCCATGGATGGGTTCAAATTGGCTCTTTGGAGAGCCCCTGAGGTTCATTTCACATTCAGAGAGAACGGAGAGGGATCCATTCAGTCTTTCTCTCCACGAAAAGCCAAAATGAGTAGAGGCTGCTGTCCTCCTCTTGAAGCTTCTTTCCTGTCAGGAGGTAAAGAAAATTGTAAAATAATAGCAATGTGTTGTAGCACTGAGTTAGGAACCAAGAGAGAGAGTTGGAGTTGGAGTGTTAGAAGGAAAAATGTGTAAACCTTGTGCCTGGAACTCCTGGTTCTTCCTCATTCCTGGGCTCCATTAGTAATAAAACTACAAATAATCAAAAATATTTTGGATTAGACAGTTTTACAACAAACCTCAGTGAATGATATCAACACACATAAAATGCCAGGTTTTCCACTTGGTAGCTAAGTGTTTGCGGGGAAACAGAGAAGATGCCACTATCATCTACGAGCCAAATCTGAAGTAATTTAGGCTCAGTGCCATGAATTTTAGCAGTACTTCAATGCTCTCCAGGCTCTACTTTTGAATACATCTGAGCTCGTATTTCCATTTTTCTCAAAAAGGAAAGAACAAACCATTCTTACCACTTGGACATTCTGTTTAGAGATGGAAAAATTTATGTTTTCAAACTCTCCGTGGAAGAAAGAAAAAAGCAGACAAGGTTGTTTTACAAAAATAAATGAGGGCTTGGAGTCAGTGTAGTTTACTTGGCAGTTGGTTTCAGCTCTTGACAAATAATTTTCATTCAGATTTCTTGTCTCAAAGAATTTCTGACCACAAATAATTGCAGCATTTTTTATCAGATAAATAAAGTAGATATAAAATATAAAATATATATTTTAAAATATAAAATATATCCTATATGATAATATTATATATAAAATATATTTTATATGATACATCATATATATCATATATCGGGTTGTGATTGTCAGGTAACAGTTGCCAGGGAGCAGCCAAGTAACTCAGTAACTTTCATGGGGTTTTTTTCCAATCACATCACAATGAAAAACTAAAAGACAAAATAAACTTTTTTTTTCTAGGATGAACGTTTTCACTTTGCTTTTCTTTCACAAAATTTTGAATCCATCACCCAAGTACCACTTCTGAGAATACAGACTTTAAAATACGAATAAAAATATGAATAATTACAGAACTAGCCCATTGGAAGAAGAGAGTGCACACTAAAACTGGGTGAATTTAGCTAAGTGATGATTGTTTTGTTTAGTTTTCTTGCAATCTAGGAGTAATTACTTCCATGAAGTCCAAATACTATATTAAGAACCAAAGGGCAGTTGATGGGATTTCTCCTCAGGCTTCAAAACCAGCCAAGCTAAACCCATAGCAGGAGGAAGGAGTTCATAAGCCTTTCCTTACTGCCTCACTTCCTAAGTCAGGTCACAGTGTTTTTAATATGCCACATTTCAATAACCAGCCTCCTGCATGTCCCACATCCACCTCATTCCTGTAGCCGCTCCAAACCCCCTGCTGCTTGTTGCAAAATAATAGATGTTGGAGTCCAGGACATCCCCTTGGATGGCCTGGGACCCGAGGAAGGGAATTTGAGCCCTGCACAGGGGGGTGTGGAGCCAGTCCAGGGGGCTCAGAGACCTTGGCACAGAGCCCAGGAAGACACCGGGTTTGATTTTAATCCATGGGAAAAGCTTCCAACATTGCAAAAGGAATTATAGACGTCCAGGATGTGAAAATTGTAATTTAGCACAGTAGATGGTATAGAATTTAATAGTTTTAAAATTTTTAGAATAGAAGTAAATGAGGACAAGATGGTGGAATTTAGGTGGTACCTCGTGTACTTCTCCTTCTTCTTCATCCTCCATTTTTTGGGGCAGTGATGGCACAAAGTAGTTAGAGTGGATTGGATCGAAGTGGAATGTCACTTCTGGTGTGGGCACTGGGCATTGGCACAAAATAGTAAATAACTAGTACGTAATTATCTGTATAAATGTTAGGAGACATCCCATCTGTGGGGCAGTCGCCTCGTGTCCCAGCTGCTGTCCGGACCTCGGCTGGGAGCAAAGAAAATTCTGAGATATCGAATAATATAAAACACGAGAAACCTGAAAACAGACCTTGAGAACTCTGCTTTTTTACACAGATGCGACTCGGGGCTTTTTAGAGGGCCAAGGACTTTAAACCACCTAAAGCTCGGGTGAGGAAACCCCCCCCCCGACAATAGAGTTCTGTACTTCTGCTGGAGCCTCTGGAGTGAGGTGTGCAATCCCTTCCAAGTGTCTGCAGGATGTTTATTTTCATGACAAAGGGATTTATTTGGCTGCACTGAGATTTTGGTCTTGCTGGCTGTTCCCCCTGTTCCTCTGCAGCACAGCTGCCACCATGCCGAGACCAGGGAGACGTGATCCAAATTCCATTTGTGATTCTGAGTGCAAACTCCCAAGCGAGCTCTAATGTAATCCAATTAGGTGAAGCGGGAAAGCAGAGCAGGAACCTTGATTAGCATCTGCACACATTAGCATTTGCAGCAGACCAGACAAAGTAATAAGCTGTTCCCAAAATAAGAGGGTGGCGTGTGTGGCACACATAAAACAGTGATTAAAATCTTGCAGCTTCGTTGTCAGTGTCTGCATGTTAAATGTCTGCTCCCAAGGCCCCCTACTCCATCCTTGGCCACTCTGTGGTGTGGAATATGTTCCCTCCTTGCTGCAAGGACAGCTGTGACAATGCTTTGGCCACATCCTTGTAGACTTCAGAGGAGTTGGATTGTTGTTAAAAGAAAAAAAAAAAAAAAAAAAAAAAAAAAAAAAAAAAAGAAAAAAGCTGGAATATGCTTCTTTGTGCTTTCTGTTATTATTCATAGAATCATGGAATGGTTTGAGTTGGAAGGGACTTTGAAGACCATCCAGTTTTGACCCTTCTCTTCCCTGCCATGGGCAGGGAACACCTTCCACTGTCCCAGGTTGCTCCAAGCCCCATCCAGCTTCGCCTCGGACATTTCCAGGGATCCAGGGGCAGCCACAGCTTCTCTGGGCACCCTGTGCCAGGACCTCCCCACCCTCACAGAGAATTATTTTTTTCCTAATACCTAATCTAAATCTATTGTCTTCCAGTTTGATGTTGTTTCCCCTTGTCCTGTCACTACAGTTCCTGATGAAGTGTCCTCCAAAGACTGAAAGGCTGCTATGAGGTGTCCATGCAACCTCCACAACAGGAAAGGCATTTTTTGTATTTATATGGAATTTACTGTATTTCACTTTCTGCCCATTGCTTCTTGTCCATTCAGTGGGCACCACTGAGAAAAATCTGTGTCCCCACATCAGGTAGTCATCAGCTACCACCAACTTACGTTAGTAAGATCTTCTCTCCTGGAGGATAAACAGCCCTAGTTGACTCAGCGTCTCCTCATCTATCAGTGCTCCAAGCCTTTAATCACCTACAGGGCCTTCACAGGATCCTCCCTCATTTTTCTTGTTGCTCTTGTGCCTGGGATCCCAAAGTGGCCAAGCAGGCAGGTCTCACCAGCGCTGAGGAGTGAGGAACCTCCATGTGGTACCCTGAACTGGGGCACTGCAAGGGTGGGATGAATCCACCACAGCTTCACAAATATATCCCTGAAACTGCCCCACAGCCACAGAAAGGAAAGCTCACAGAAAGGAAAGTCATTACTCTGCAATGCACCTTGCACGGGTCGCTGGATCTGCCAAATTGTGCTAGACTGGGCTTGTTTTTATTCTCAATCCCGCTAGTTTTCACAGAGTGATTTTCATCCAGTATATTAATGCACCCCATACCCAAGCAGGTGTTTCCAAATAAGGAAAAGGGGTTCCAGTTTCACCCCTGACTTTTACAAAGAAGCCCCAGAACTTTCTGTTTTCCCCTTATCCTAATTGCCCCAATGTCAGCACAGGAGCACTTGTTGAGTTTTTGGAAATGTTTCTCAAAACCTGTTGCAAATTTCACTGGGCAAGGTGCCAAAAACCCCACCTGGACCATCAAGTACTTAAAAGACTGCACACAGCTGCTCAAATGCTTTTTTGGACTACCTTAGCAGTGTAAGAGTGTTCTCTGCACTGTGTTTGACTTATACTTCTTTTGTTTGATACTGTTTGTTATTTTTGTCATTATTAAAACCTTTTCTTTTACAAAGCATGTCCAGAGAAGTTGTCTCGCTATTACTAAGCCACTCTGGGAAGTTGCAGGTCAAACCTCAGACTTGATACATCTTCAGGAGACTTACTACACTCTGACCATGTGTAAGACTGTATCAATCCAGCATATTGATTTCTACTAAACATGGCTCAAGAATTCTGCACCTGTCTGCTGTGCTCGGAACATGTTAAGTGCTGTCCTCTCTGTTCAGTCTAAATGGAATGGGATTTTGTAGATATCAGCTGAGGGAAAAGCCCTCCAAGGAGATCTACTTGCCCACCTTTGATACATTATCATTCCCAGAGTAAGATCCCTTGGAAAGAAATTGAAACCTCTAGCCTGAGGCAAATCTTTCAGCTCAGAGTGCTGCCAACCTAAAATATTTTCTTGTAGCTTTGTCACAGAGGAAATTCAACCCAGCTCAAACTCATGTAGGCTCAGGCTGTTCTACTTGAGAAACTCTGATATCTCTACCACAGGGCTTTCCCCCACAGTCATTTCAAGGCTTTTAATTTTGCCAAAATAGCACAGAATCTGCTCATACTTTCCCTCTTGGCTCAAGCATAGCACCGGTTGTGTCCATGAGTGGGGGAGGACACACTGTCAATATTGCATTGCTCCTACTCGGGATAAGCCAAACAATTAAAACAAATCAGTTTCCAGAATATTTGTTCATTTCCATGACTAAAAATTTAATATTTCTGGGGAAATTCTGATGTGTCTATGTGAAGAAATTGTTGTTTGGTAATGTCAGCCAAGAACTGGATTCTGGCACAAACAGTTTGTCTTGTGTTTATTTTTAAAAGTTCAAACCTGGATATCTCTCAGGGAATCTCAGAGGAACCCGATTAAAACCAGATCCCTGACAAATGCTTGAGTAGACAAAATGTAGATATATATTTTACAAGTTCAAGCATTCCCTTCCTTCCATCTTTTTTCCCCTCTCTCCAGTGAGAATAAACCCATAAAGTCAAGATTAGGGATGAATTGCCATCTTTGCAAACTCTCTGGAAATCTCTAAAAAAATTGATCTCTCAGAAAAGCTTTTCTCATTTGGTTTACCTCAGAGTGGTGGCTACTGGGAGACCAAGATTCAGGTATGATCTAGATAGCAAAGATGGTTTTCCTTAACATAAAGGACTTAAAGGTGAGGAGTATCAAAAATTTTCTATTGAGGCATTAATTTTCAAGGGCTACTCCTGTTTCTTTCCTAAACAGTTGTCTTTGAAAAGTGGTTCTGTCTCTTTGTGGGGTTTTGGGGTTTACAGAAAGGTACTAATATACTTACACACTTCAGGCTACCATCAGTGTTTCATCAAAGACTTTCAAGTGGCTATTCTACGATGTGAACATGGTTTCAATGACAAACCCAAACAGTAGGATCAGGAAAGAATCCTAAAATGGCAGAATACTTCCCAAGAGGCAATCAGTCCTTTTTGAAGTACTTGGATGTCGTCAAGCAAGAATGGTCAGAAAATAAACTTCAGCAAAGAATGGTGAGGGAAAGCAACTTGTAAACCTTAAAATGAAGGAGGGCAGGGTTAGATGGGAAGTTGGGAACGAATTCCTGGCTGTGAGTGTAGGGAGACCCTGGCTCAGGGTGCCCAGAGAAGCTGTGACTGCCCCTGGATCCCTGGAAGTGTCCAAGGCCAGGCTAGATGAGGCTTGGAGCAACCTGGGCTAGTGGGAGGTGTCCCTGCCCATGGCAGGGGAGAGGAAATGGATGATCTTTGAGGTCCCTTCCAACCCAAGCCATTCCATGATTCAATGATTAGCTTTTCTGGGGAGCTATTTGAAATGCTGGCTTTCCTATCAATGTTACCCCCAAAATTTTGCTTGTAATCAACCAAAGGACTCTTCCTAAACCCCCAGAACCTTCTGCCCCAAAATGCACTTTGCAGCTCACAACACATGCTTGCACCGTGTGTCTTCTTCTGGAAACACTAGAAAAATCAACAATATTTGATCTCTGATGATATTTTATGACTCAAAGTCATGTCTGCTAGGAAGCGTATGGGGGCCTTGGCCACTGTGGGGCACCTTGGTTTATTTGGATTCTGCAATAGACATTTGATTTGCAAGTGGGAGTGAAACCAGCCACGATACTCCCAAGTGGATGAATCATATACAAGTTCTGAGCATCTGCAATTTCCATGTTGCTCTCATTATTAGAAGCCTATTTATATTTAACAAAATAGAAGATTAGAATTCCAGTGAAATGAGCTCAGGAAATCACTATAAAGGAGTCTGGGAGACTCAGGTTGAAATGACTGGGGCACAGTTTTCTATTCAGTTCTATCTTCCGCTTTCTTTTATTTCTGGAAAGGAGTCTTCTAAAGTGGTTTATATTTACTCTGGAAGGTAAATTTATATGCTGGTCATACAGCTTGACAAGGATTCTTTTGTGGAAAAAGAATTTATTTGCTGATAAATTGACCAGCTAATCTGCTTTTTATTAAAAAGTTTCTTCACAAGTACTTCACAAGTACTGCTGACCAAGTACTGTTGCAATCTCCTTTTTAAAAACTGTGCTTTTTCTGTGCTCCTGAGTAATTTGTAATTGTTAAAAAGACACCACTGGGAAATTGTTATGAACAACTTAAAAAAAATAAATTATTAAAATCCAGCTGCTTCTTTGTAAAATTTTTTCTTTGTATCTTTACAATCACAAACTGAATGAACCAACATTAGTTCCGTCTCTGTTAGGGAAGAACCTTTAAAAGGAGTCCCCTAAACCAAAAACTCCACCACCCCTTCCCCCCCCAGCCCTAGGTTTGGGAAGGAAAATACCTTGCAGGAGAAGTGGAAAAACCCGGTTTATTGACAATGAAAAAGAACACTCCCCAACACCAAAAGTGGGAAAGGAACCACGTTACTGTGGGAGAGGGTAGTCAGCTTCTCTTGCAGACCCAGGACTTCTCCAACTTCTCAGGTGGGGTCAGGTCCGGAGCCAGTTCAAACCTTGGTGGGGGGAAGGAAGAAAAAAAAAAAAAAAAACAGAAGCAGCAAAAGCCAGCGGCAGGGGCAGGCAGCAGAGAGAGAGAGAGAGAGAGAGAGAGAGAGAAAGAGAAACAGCAGGAAAAAAACAGCGGGCCAAGCAAAGCAGCCAAGCCAGAAAAACGAAGCAGGAGCAGCCGGCAGCAGCAGCAGAGAGAGAGAGAGAGAGAAAAAGTGAGCCAGCAGCAAAAACAGCAGGCCTCACCAGAGAGGGAGGGGCAGCTGCCAGACACAACAATGTAGTCCAGGATATGGGATATATGGGATAGGAGACAGGTCAACCCAGAACATTCCACCCCTTATCCTGTATCGTGGATACACAATTAAAACTTTCATCTCACTTACTCAGACCTTTGACACTTACACATTTCCGTCCGTCTTACTTGCTCAGACCTTCGACACCTATACGTTTCCTTCTGTTTCATGTCTAACTGATCTAACGCGCAGACAATGGTAGTAACATTCAGCAC
>NW_027077123.1:0-24759 GCF_009819655.1 Sylvia atricapilla | reverse complement strand
CACACTTTATCAACAAACACTCACTCACAATTTTATTATCTCACTCACACAACTTGATTATTCCACCAATTCCACCAATTCTTGCCTTTTCTCGTCACTACGAGCGGCAAGTACTGGTTCCTGCACAGCTTCCTTGCCGTGTCTTACGGCCAGCGCCTAGGCTTTTACCACAACCACAGACGTCTTTTTACCCAGCCCTGCGGGAATTACTCTCCCGTCTTATAGGGCGACACCCTTATTAGAGGAATAAAGCACTTGTCGGGCTTACCTCACAGTCGTCCGTCAGGCGCGGGGTCGGGCACGGGTTGATGTCTCCCCAGAAATCACCTGGTGCCGGCGTGGAGTTGATCAGCTCGCGAACCGCCCCAGCAGCCTTCGGAGTCCTGCCGCGGTCGCCAGAAAACTGTTGCCCAGAGCGGAGTTAAAACACAAACTAACAAGGAGTCAGTTTATGTCGTGCTTTATTCGGGGCCCGGGGACCTGGGGACCAACGTCCCAAATCAGGATTCCCAAAGACCCTCATCAAGACTCAGGTTTTTATACCTTTTTACAAAGATTACAAACAGAAAAAAAATTTTGATAAAGCAATGACGTTCAGCTACTAGGTAACAGGCTTCTAAAGTAATAAATTCTACACGCTTGTCTTATTAAAACTATAGGTTAATTACCAAAATTTACCTTCCCCCGTCACTAGACCGCCTCCTAGTAAATTTCAAACTTTATCTTTAAGACGGTTTCCCTTTCAGCATGTTTCTTCAGCTTGCTAATACCTTTGATTATTGTTTCCAAGCAGACCCAGCACCTTCCCAGGCTACTTTCCCAAGGCCTAGTGCCCTAATGCTAGCCAAGAAGCCTTAGCATAACTACTGCTATATGTTTTTCTTATATTTTGGTAACACTCCTGGGGTGACAGATGTGGTTTCCTTGAAGCAACGCTCCTGTAGAAGGATGTAGTTTTCCTCTGAAGGTCCAGTGTTGGTGTAAATGGGTCTGCTTCTCTGGGAATCCAGTGGAAACAGGCTGCTTCTGGTGCGTAAAATCTCAGATTATATCCAGGTAGGAAGGCTTGGCTCCTCCCTCTGGGTGGAGCATCTCACAATGAGATGATGTAGTTTTATCAGTCATGCAGTGAGACTCAATGGCCCATTAACAGAAAATACCCTCCTGGAGAGAGGGTGGGTTGTGGAAGAGATAAAGAACACTGCCCCACCTGGTTTTAACAGCTGGCCCATTAACAGACGATATCCCCCAGAGTTAGGAGAAATGGGCCTTGGAACAGTTCTTACTTGGGATCTCTGGTGGGTTGTTTCAAACTGGCACACTGGGGAGAAGTGGGACCACGCTGGGAACTACTGTGAGCAGGTTGGAGTGACTGGTCTACACCATGGACAACTCGGCATGACTGGGAGCATGCTGGGAGAGACTGGCATCATACTGGGAGTATGGACTGAGGCTCTAGTGAGGCAACTGGGAGAACTGGGAACACACTGGATGAAAGTGGGAGCAACTGGGAGAAACTGACACCATGCTAAGAGCAAACAAGCTAGCCCAATCCCCACCACGGGGGGACCTGCATCCCCCCACCCCCTGCTGCAGCTCTGCTGCCACTGGGACCCCCCAAAAATACTTCCTGGGGACCCCCTCTGTGTCCCCCCGGGGGGCGTCTACAGCTCAGCTTTGCACCCCTGCAAGCACCAAACATCCCCCCAGAAAACCCAAACCCAGGGACCCCCCGGGATATTTGGGGCGAGCTCCCCCTCCCCGGGCACCTGCGGGATCGGGGCCGATGGTCCCAGGGGGCTGCGGGTTCAGGGAGCGCTGGAGATACGCGGTCCCTCCTCTGCTCTTCTTCCTCCTGCTTCCTGCTGCTGCTCTGCCTCTTCTTCCCTCCTCCTCCTGCTCCTCCTCCTCCTCCTCCTCCTCCCCCTTTCCCTGGACATCTCACAGTCATGAGAGGAGCAGGGATGGAGCAGGGGACAGGTTGGAACACAGAGGCCAGGGGACGTTCCCTAGAAATGGCATCACTGGGAGTGACTGGCTTGTACTGGGATCATACAGGGACTGGGATTGTACTGGGTTTGTACTGACATCAGGCTGGGATCATACTAGGAGCAGCTGGGCTCATGCTGAGGGAGACTGCGATCACACTGAGGGAGACTGGGATCATTCTGGATTCATACTGGCAGAGGGGATCCTGCTGGGGGCTATTGTGGCCATGTTGGGGGAAATTGGCATGTACTGGGAGTTACTGGGTACATGCTGGGGGTGACTGGGATCACACTGGCAGAGAGTACAACTACACTGAGGCTGACTGTGAGTGGTTGTGAGCAAATGGAATCATAATGGAAGGAACTGGGAGGGACTGGGAATATGCTGGAAGGAACTGGGCTACACTGGGAGAGACTGGGAGTGACTGGAACAAATATGACAGTGAAACGGAGCAACTGGAACCATCTGGGGGGCAACTGGTTCATGCTGGCAGCAACTGGGACCACACTGGGCTCATCTTTGGATCATATTGGGAGTGACTGGACTAACACTGGGAGTACCTGAGAGTGACTGGGAACATGCCCTGCACATCATCCCTGTACTGGGCGTGGCTGGGAGCAATTGAGGGCAAATGGCATCATACTGGGACTGACTGGGTTGATCTAGCTGGAGGGAATTGGGACCATACTGGGAGTGATTGGAACTAACTGGGAATATACTGGGACTATACTGGGAATGCTGGTGTGTGACTAGGATCATACTGGAGGTTACTGGGCTCATATTGGTGTTGAGAGGGAGCAAGTGGGATCACACTTAGGGCTGCTGGGAGCAACTCTCCATGATTTCATGAGGCCCTGCTGTGTCACAATGGACCCTTGCTTCTGCAATGTAAGAATGTCCCCTTGGCCCCCTGGGGACTCACAGTGTCACTGTTGTACCCTTGGTTCCATGACTCCCTGCAGTGCCACAATCGTCCTTAGGTTAGTCAAGGCCTCAAAGTGTCATCATGGTCCCATGGGTCCATGAGGCCCTGCTGTGGTAAAATGGCCCTGTGATTAAACAAGGCCCTGCAGTGTCACAATGGCCCTTGGATCCAGTGGGTCCCAAAGAGTCCTAATGGTCTCCATTGTTCCATGAGGCCCTGCAATGTCACAATGGATCTTTGGTTCCATCAAACCTCACCGTGACACAATTGTCCCCTTGGCACCATCAGAATGGACCCTTTGTTTCATGGAGCACCACAGTATCAGAATGGTCCCCATGGTTCCACAGGGCCCCCCAGTGGAACAACAGACCCTTTGTTCCATGAGGTTCCAGAGTGTCACCATGGACTCCTTGGCTCTATGAGGCTCTGCTGTGTCACAATGGCCCCTTGGTTCCATGAGGCCTTTCTCTGTCACAATGGACTTTTGGTTCCATGAGTTTCCACAGTGTCACAATGGTCTCCTTGGATCTGCAGCATCACAATGGACCATCAGTTCCATGTGGCCTTGCTGTACCAAAATGAATTTTGGTTCCATGCAGCCCCACAGTGTCCAAATGTCCCCTTGGCTCCATCAGAGTCTGCAGTGTCACAATGGACCCTTTGTTCCATCAGGTTCCAGTGTCACAGTTGACTCCTTGGGCCCATGAGGCGACACTGTTACCAAATCTCCAAAATATCAGAATAAGACTCCTTAACACTAAACTGGTGTTAAAAAGGGCATCATTTATTCAAGGCTGAGATCCAGCAGGAGATTACACCAAACCTTACATGGACACGTGATTCTAAAAGTGTGTTGCTTATATAATTTGCTAAGTGTGTACTACAATTTACCCATTTCCATAAAACCCACTTCTCATTTATAAAAATGGAAGAGGAAGATTTTGTTATAAATGCATATTATAAAGTAGGCTTTTCGCAAAAATTTAAATGAATCCTATATGTATAATGTGGGATGGTTTTTCTAGCTTCTTTTTATTCTGGTTTAGAAAAAGTGATGTGATGAATATGTATAGTTTTGGGAGGTTGTAATATAGTGTTAAAAGTAAAATACTGTTTTTGTATCATGTAAACTGGCCAAACCAGAAGATAGAGGGGGTCCTCCCCCATATCCAGGTGAAGATAACAGTGAACCAAAGCTCCAAGAAGGAATTTATTGATCTTCTGTTATCAAAAAATTGGACATGAGGTGTCCAAGAGGTGCGACGAAAGAAAAAAGAGTGATAAAATGCTAAATGAGTAAAATGGGGCAGGTTTGGGGCTTGAAGCTAGGAGGGCATCTGAACTCAAATGAATGATTGAATAATGCATTAAAGTCTACTGAATATGTAACATACTGACCCATTTAAACCAGTCTTCTGAAAGGGAAGGGTGTGTTTTTGGCTCCATGCCATGGAACCGCAGCAGAGATTCTGTTTTAATTCTATTTCCTAATTGCCTTATTATTTTTTTATTAAAACCAGTAAATTTTCTAAGAAAGTGAACCTTGTTTTCATATTGAGAGAGCCTGGGCAAGGAGGCTGGAGCCCCCAGGCCCTGCCCTGAGGCGTCAGCGCTGCCCCAGCAGTGCCCATGGCCTGTCCCTGCTGCAGCCCCGGCACTGCCACCCCCAGCCCTGTGCCCGGCCCCGAGAGCACTCAGGCCCTACAGCAACACCAGGGCCAGGAGGGCAGCGGGGCAGGGCCACGGGAGCAGCACTGCCAACACCAAGGGCTGCTGCTCCTGGCCACAGCTGCTGTGCCAGCCCTGATCTGCCCCCAGCTCTGCACACAGACATTGCTGCTGCAGCTGCAGAGAAGGGAACAAAAGGGGCATCTCTGCAGAAAACTTGGCTGGGAGATCCTTGAGTTCTTTTAAAGCCATCAAGAGCACAGCCCCTCATTGACACAAATTGTGGCCACATGGAAGGTGGATAGAAACAAAATGAGAAATGGCACAAAAAATGATAATTGCATTGTGGACAAGAATAAAGGAGTAAAACAAAGAAAAAGAACATTCAAGAAGAAAACAACCAGAAGTATCAAAGATGACTTTTATTACAAATTATTTGCAGAAATATGCCAGCAGTTTAATGTTCCTGACACCATCCAGTCATCAGTGTCCTCACTGCAGCCTTGAGCTCCTGGTTCCTCAGGCTGTAGATGAGGGGGTTCAGGGCTGGAGGCACCACTGAGTACAGAACTGACAGGGCCAGATCCAGGGATGGGGAGGAGATGGAAGGGGGCTTCAGGTGAGCAAACATTATAGTGCTGAGGAACAGGGAGACCACAGCCAGGTGAGGGAGGCAGGTGGAAAAGGCTTTGTGCCGTCCCTGCTCAGAGGGGATCCTCAGCACAGCCCTGAAGATCTGCACATAGGAGAAAACAATGAACACAAAACAGCCAATACCTAAACTGAGCAGTAAACAGCAATGAGCCCAAGTTCTCTGAGATAGGATTGGAGCAGGAGAGCTTGAGGATGTGTGGGATTTCACAGAAGAACTGGCCCAGGGCATTGCCATGGCACAGGGGCAGGGAAAATGTATTGGCCGTGTGCATGAGAGCATTGAGAAAGGCACTGGCCCAGGCAGCTGCTGCCATGTGGGCACAAGCTCTGCTGCCCAGGAGGGTCCCGTAGTGCAGGGGTTTGCAGATGGACACGTAGCGGTCGTAGCACATGATGGTCAGGAGAGAAAGCTCTGCTGCAATGAAGAACAGAAAGAAAAAGAGCTGAGCAGCACATCCTGCATAGGAGATGTCCCTGGTGTCCCAGAGGGAATTGTGCATGGCTTTGGGGACAGTGGTGCAGATGGAGCCCAGGTCGCTGAGGGCCAGGTTGAGCAGGAAGAAGAACATGGGGCTGTGCAGGTGGTGGCCGCAGGCGACGGCAGCGATGACGAGGCCGTTGCCCAGGAGGGCAGCCAGGGAGATGCCCAGGAAGAGGCAGAAGTGCAGGAGCTGCAGCTGCCGCCTGTCTGCCAGTGCCAGCAGGAGGAAGTGGCTGATGGAGCTGCTGTTGGACATTTGCAGTGTCTTGGCATGGGGATCTGTAAAAACAGTAATCATGGAATAGTTCAGTTTGGAGAGGACTTTCAATATCCCAGCACAGCTTGGTGGCACTTTCCCCCCACTGCCTGCCCAGGGCTCTGCTGCCTGGAGCTGTCCCTGCCTGCAGCTGCTTCCCTGTGCCCAGGGCTGGGCCCTGCCAGTGCTGCCAGAGCCCAGCCCAGCCCTGGGGGCTCAGCTCTGCCCTGCAGACCCCTCCCAGCTCAGGCACTGCCCAGGGGCAGCTCTGGCTCTGCAGGCTCTGATGGCAACATCACAGCAACCCTGAGGAGGCTGGAAAATGCAACACTGATGCTGCCTGCAAGGGGCCCTCTGCTGATTTCTGTCACT
The DNA here is from genome assembly GCF_009819655.1 of Sylvia atricapilla. Taxonomy (NCBI): domain Eukaryota; kingdom Metazoa; phylum Chordata; class Aves; order Passeriformes; family Sylviidae; genus Sylvia; species Sylvia atricapilla. The sequence goes on along the minus strand of NW_027077123.1, from coordinate 18,414 downwards.
GCCTGGTTTTATAAGGTCTGAGAGAAATTGTTTTATTTTTCTAAGCCTTAACTGAAGATGAATATCTATGTGCAATTTCCCATCCAGGCAACACAGAGTAGTAGATTAACAAAGCAGGATTTCCCCATTGATGCATCTGCTGCCTTCGCTGTGCTCCCTGTATAATCTACTTGAAAATATTCTGCAGTTAAATGTCATGCTGGGAGCAGTCCTGAACAATGCAGCATCCTCACCACACAAGGAGAACACTTCCAAGCCTTACCAGCTGTCTCCTTCCACCCAGATCTTGTCCCCCAGTGCTGGGAGCAGCCCCCAGGGCTGGCTGAGAGCTGTCCCTGGCAGGCAGCAGAGTCCCTGCCCCAGCACAGCGCCCTGGGCTGCAGGACCCTGCTCTGCAGGACAGCCCTGGGCACCCCTGGCTGCTCCACACAAGACACAATCAGAGAATGTACTCACAGAGTCTGTAGGCATTGGCATGTTCCAGCTGTAGGAGATCACTGCAGGAGCTGCAGCTGCATTGTCCTGCAGCCAGAGGTTCCTGTGCCAAGGGCTGGCAGTGATTCTCCCGCAGTCACTTCTCAGCCCCTTCCCAGCCCTGAGTGATTGAAGCTCTCTGTGCCTGTGTGCTGTGCCCGGGCTGGCTGCAGGCAGTGCCCCAGCCCTGCTGGGCTGGGAGAAGAGCTGCTCAGCAAGAGAAATGTGTTTTTAAGCTCTTCTTGGTTGCCAGGAGCTGCCTCTGTGCCAGGAGCCCAGCCCAGCTCAGCAGCACAGACACAGCACAAGGACTTTAATGAGCCTCTTGGGGCTTGTGCTGAGGCCCTGAACATCAGTCCCTCAGAGGGAGATGAAGAAACCTCTCCAGAGCTCCAAGTCAGAATCCAACTCCAAAGTTTCCTGAAGTTTTAATGGGTCCCACTGAGGGACAGGACAGAGAAAGTGTCCCCAGGCCCCAGGCAGAGCAGAGAACTGCAGGCAGTGATGACAGGTGGGGACAAAGAGAAGCCAAGTCCTGGTGTCCTGGGGCACAGCAGCCTCTGTGCCACCAAGGGCTGTGAGGAGACACCTTGTCCTGAGGCCCTGGGGCCTCCTGGCACAGCCCCAGCAAGGCTGGGCACTGTCAGCCCCTTGTCCTGCCCTCAGCATCCCCCTCCCATGGCAGTGGCCTCTAGGATGTGCTGGAAGGAGTCCCTGGGGAGCCTTGGTCAGGAATGGCCCTGGGGGCTCCTTAATGCTCCCAGGGACTGCAGGTTTTTCAAAGGACTTTGGGTTTTACTTTTGCCTTGGAGTCTCTGAGAGGTCTCTGCAATCCTGGCCTCCAATTATCTGCTTTAATTAGTCCCTTGAGAGGCTTTGTCAGTAACAACACTCAGTGGGGCTCATTAATGCTTCAGGGTACTTCAGGTATTTTAAAGGAACTTGGTGTTTCCTCTTTAAGAGTGACTCTATGAGAGGTTTGTGAAATTATGGCCCCCATGATTGTTATCTACTTTAACAAGTCCCTTGGGATTCTTAGTCAGTAAAAATACTCTGTGTGTCTCATTAAATACTACAGGCTGACCAAGGTGTATTAAAGAACTTTTTTTTGACACTGTGTGTAAGAGGTTCATGCAATCATGTCATCCAATTATCTGATTTAATGAGTCCCCTGAGATTCTCAGCCAGTAACAACACTCAGTGGGTCTCATTAATGCTTCAAGATACTCAAGATTTTAAAGGTGCTTTGGAATTTCCTTCCCACACTGAGTCTCTGCAAGGTTTTTGTGCAATCCTGGACTCCAGTTCTCTCCTCCAAGGGTTCCATGAAGAGCCTGTGTTGGGGATTGATCTCTGTGGGTCCCATTAATGCTATGAGACACTTTGAGGTTTTCTTCATACTTGGACTCCTGAAAAGATTTGTGCAATCTCCTCTCAGGCCCTGAGGTTCCAGGGCTCAGCACCAAATGCACCACGGGGCTCATTAGGATTGGGCAAGTCCTGACAAACCATGGCTTTGCCTTGACTTCCCTCTGGTCTGCTGCAGTTCATTAGGAAGTGTGAATTCTTCAAGTTATGGAGAAATCTTTCAAAGACTTCTAAGAAATATGCATTTCTCTTTTCAAGAGTGTATTTATTTCTGTTTTCATTGCAGAAGAAGTGATTGCAGGATCTCTCCTAAGGATGTCTGGCTAAATAAGAGAAGCTGTGCCTTGAGATTGGATCCAGTGTAGACAACCCTGCTCCAGATTCCCCAACCCCATCCTGTCTCCCCTCACTCACCTGGGACCTGCTTTACTTGCAGAACTGGCTGCAATCAGGAAACAAGTAGTTTTCTTAATTTTTTAGCAATCTAAACTCCTGAATTTTGGATAACCTCCTCAAGTGTGTGCCAAGGCCAAGGGACCACCAAGGAGGTTCCCCTTCCCCAAGGCAGAACCATGCAAGGAATGATTTAGACACACAGGGAGTTCTGCAATAAACACAAATCCAGAGTTGGCTGAAGGCAGAATTAGACCAACTCCTGAAGGACAGACAAGCTTTGAACTCCTTGCAGCTCCCAGCTGCAGGTGGGTTGTTGGGAGGTGTGTGAGTGAGCCCAGAGTGAGGGCAAGGGAAATGCAGAGAGCCCTGGAAGTGCTTCTGTGCAGACAGGCTGTGGGGAAGGGCACTGCAGCCCTGGCCTGGGCCAGGAGTGAGGCTGGATCATCACCCCAAGCTGCCCTGGGCCATGGCAAGGGGCTGTGGCCATGGCCAGTGGCCTGAGCCCACTGCCTGGGCCCCTTGCTCAGGGCTGGTGTCAGTGGCCAGAGGCAGAGGGGATCCCTTGCTGGGGGCTGTGCCATGGCCACCTGCCCTGTGCCGCGCTGGCTGCTCAGGCGCCGCGGAACCAGCAGCAAACGCCACTGCCAGGGCCAAAGGCAGCTCAGGCAGACAGAAAGGGGCAGTGCTGGCCACTGTTTCCATGGCAGCCCTCCCTGGGACACCACACCTGGCTCACCTGTCCTGCCAATTGCCATGGAAACCCGGCTCCTTGGGAATGCAATGGTGGACAAAGGTTTGAGTAGGGCCTGTCCCAATAGGACAGAGGGTGGTGGTTTTAAACTAAAGGAAGGGAGCTTCAGATGAGGAGAGATAAGGAGGCAAAATTTTGATGGTGAGGTTGGTGATCCACCAGGACAGCTTCCCAGGGAGGTGGCCAGTGCCCCATCCCTGGAAACATTCCAGTGCAGCTGGGACAGAGCTCTGAACAACCTGATCTGGTGAAAGATGTCCCTGCTCATGGCGGGGGTTTGGAGGAGATGAGCACTGCAGAGCTCTTCCCATCCAAACCATCCCAGAATTGCATGAGGACAAGGGGCTGCTCACTGGGCTCCATCCACTCCCTTGACTCCTCCTTGTCTCTGCTGGAGCCCACATCCAGCAGCCAAAGCCAGCCCCTTCTCTGGCCTTTCCCCCCTGCCCCACGGGCTGCCAAAGCCAGGGGGGCACAAGTGACCTTTAGGCTCTGCAGGGCATAGCAATATAGAGCAATATATTCTTAAAATTGTTATATCTGGTATATTGTGGAGTAAATAACTCTTTTAAAAAATTTACTCTGTGTTGTAAATAAATCGTTTTGTCTAATCCTGATCAGACTCAATCATTCCTACATTTATAGAATTATATCTCTTATTCCATTGTTAATCCTGTAGGACAATTTTCATTTTTGTTTATCTCCACCTGTCACATATTTTCCACATAAACTTTTTACAAAGTCTAGGACTGGGATTGTATCCAGCTGCTCCCAGTCTCCTGTATCAAATAGATTATTAAAAGTCTTTGTGTCCTGGAGGAATTTGAGGATCCATGGTGGCTGTTGGGTATCATTTCTCCACCTCATGGCTCAGCAGGAATTTCTCCAATGAAGAAATTAAGTGTCAGGCGGGTCTCCTCACCCGAGATTTAGGTGGTTTAAAGTCCTTGGCCCTCCAGAAGCCCTGAGTCATGTCGGTATAAAAAAGCAGAGTTCTCAAGGTCTGTTTTCATGTTTCTCCTGTTGTTTATTATTCAATATCTCAGAATTTTCTCTGCTCCCAGCCGAGGTCCGGACAGCAGCTGGGACACGAGGCGACTGCCCCACAGATGGGATGTCCTCTAATATTTATACAGATAACTATGTACTGGTTATTTACTATTTTGTGCCAATGCCCACTGCCCACACTAAAAGTGACATTTCTACTTTGCTCCAATCCACTCTAACTACTTTGTGCCATCACCACCCCAAAAGATGGAGGACGAGGAAGAAGGAGAAGTACATAAGTTACCACCCAAATTCCACCATCATGTCCCCAATTACTTCTATTCTATATATTCTAAAACTACTGAATTCAGTATCGTCTACTGTGCTAAACTACTATTTTCACATCCCGGTGGTTTGTAATTCCTTTTGCAATGTTGAAAGATTTTCCCATGGATTAAAATGAAACCCGGTATTTTCCTGGGCTCTGTGCCAAGGTCTCCGAGCCCCCTCGACCGGCTCCACACCCCCCTGTCCAGGGTTCAAATTCCCTTCCTCAGGTCCCAGGACATCCAAGGGGATGTCCTGGACTCCAACAATGAAGCTTTGGCCTGAAGCTCCCACTCTGCCCGTGACAGGAAGCCCTGTGAGTGTCTGGGACATCCTGGCTCTTTGGCAGCCTGGGGACTCCTGGCATGTCACCGTGGAGCCCCCGTGAGTGCCTGTGACAGATGGATGCCACTGCAGCCCAAGGTGCCCTGGGATGTCCCCATGGCATGGCTGGGACTGCCTCTGAGCACAGGGCTCTTGACCATCCCAGCTCAGGCCTGGAGCCAGAGTCCTTTGCCAGGGCAACCATTTGCAGTCGCATTCCCAGGGCCAGGGGATCCCAGAAGCACAGAATTGGCTGAGTGTAGCAGTCCGCTGTTTCTGCCACAGTGGAGGCTTTGGTATTTAGACATACAGCACGACTTCCACTTTACTTTCATGAGTGGGTCGGGCCTTGCAACAGACGCATGATACCAATATGGTAGACGGTTGCAAAAAGACGTTTATTAAGTAAAAGGTTCAGGTTATATACCCTCGGGTCTACTACTACGTCAGACAGGATATTGCCACACTTCCCGGGTTAGTAGTTGGAGTGGAAAAGTACTGGCACATGTTAGTAGAGGGTCTACATTCCTTTCAGGGGTAGCTTATCTTAAGAGGGGGTTGGGCTTGCTCTTTTCCTCTCCGTTACAGCCCGAAATCTTCCGCGCCGCCTGTCCCTATCCAACCACATCTCCCCCCCCTCTCTCACAAAAGAACGAGGTAGTTATACGCATATATATATATATATAGATATAGGCACTAAATGAGGTAGAAGGTTAGGATTTAGCAAGGGAAAAAGGAGTTTGGAAACCTGAGTAAATTTTTGCCAGGCAAGTTTGAAAATCTTGTGACTGGCAATTTTAAATTCACAGCATCTCATGTTGGCCTATGAACAGAATGTTAGTCTGATCTAGGCGAGCTTTGACAAATGAGACTACCTTGTTCAGCAGGCATGGTCCGAAGGTAACAGCTAGAAGTAGCATTGCCAATGGGCCTACCAAGGTGGAAATCAAAGTGGTTAACCATGGGGATTGGTTAAACCAGGATTCGAACCAGCCTTGCTGAGCTTCCCTATCTTTCTGTCTCTGAGCCAGTCTGTTTCGGAGTTCGGCCATGGAGTCCCTGACGACTCCGGTGTGGTCTGCATAGAAGCAGCATTCCTCTTTCAAGGCTGCACACAGACCTCCCTGCTGCATGAACAGGAGATCCAGTCCGCGCCGGTTCTGTAGAACCACTTCTGAAAGCGAAGAGACTGACTTCTCCAAGTAGGAAATGGACTTCTCGATCCTCTGCAGGTCCTCATCTATAGTTATTTGCAGCTGAGACAGACCCTGGTGTTGTGTTGCCAGGGCTGAAACACCTGTCGCTGTGCCGGCTGCTCCCAAGCCGAGCAGCATTGCAATGGTTACACCTGTCAGTATCTCTCTTTTGTGGAGCCTGTTGGATTCTTCGTGAAGGCTGTACATTTCTTCCTCTGAGTGGTACGGGACTCTAGGAACAATCAGAACTTGGACACAGAAATCGTTAGAATCATCAAACTTGGGAAGAAATACACACGGACTTACTCCAGACCTCTGACAAACCCACATTGCAGATGTAGCAGGGATTACCCGCTTGTTATTCTTTCTGTTAGGCTTTACAACTCTGGTGCAGACATTCCCTTTTCGCTCAGCCAGGGTTGCATTACCAAAGCATTTGCCTCGGCCTGAGACCTGGCTTAGAGTAATGCCCCTGCGGGGTGTGTCCCATCTACATTGCTGGGGAGCGTCAGCGGCGGAGTAACTGAATGGGGTGTTTAAAGCAACTCCTTCATAAAAAGGTGGTTGGACATCATAACAAAGCCAACAGGAACTGGTTAGGTTAGGGTTAGATTCATTCAGGGATAGGAAGGTAGCTTCTAACATACGAAAAATTGGATCGGGATCTGACCTAGCTAATTTGTCCATCTGAAAGGCTTTTGTATCACTAGTTGGGGTTCTGCTGACACCTGTAGGTGCAGCCCTAGGGTAGGTCATATTTCTCTTTGTCTGTGTGCTTTTAATTATCTTGTTGGGCCCCACAGCTCGGGGTTCTGAGGGTTGAAACTTGGTAATTTGCACGTTCACCCACTTTTTTGACCCTTGAAGGACCACTGTCCATGCTTTACCCACTGTCCAGCTAGGATGATTGGGTTGCAAAACTGTCATGTTATAGTATATGCACTTTCGGATTTTTGGGATTTTATAGCTATATCGATAGGAATTCCCGTGTACAGAGAGAGGTGTTTTACAACCTGCGGGTGCCCAGGTGAACTGCAGGAATTTGTCAGGTTCTTGTGGGTCCCACCCAGGCCCTGACGGCCTGGCGTCTGTTACAATGGTCTCACATCCCCAGTGTCCGCAATATCCCCAGCCGGGGTTATTACAATAACTTTTTCCTGCGTTTGAAGCTGGGCACCAATAGGATAGGTATGTGTGTGATGAAAATGGAGAATGAGGGTCTACCTTTGGTTGTCCTGGAAACAAATCGATAATACGAAGCACGAAGGATGGACTGTTTGGTGTGGTGATGTCTCTGAGCACCTTACCGCTGGTAAGATGTCTCATGACCCACCTGAATGGCTGGTGTGGGTAGAAATCTGAGCTGGCTTGTCCTCTTGCGACAAACCCCAGCAACAAAATCACACAGGCATATCGTTGGTGCTTGGATCTCGCCCGCGCGGGTTTCTCTGGTGCTTTCTGACGGCTCGGTAGTGTGTCTCGTTCCTCTGGGAGAGGCATGTACGCGCTACGTGGTCGCCCCACCAGCATGTCCTGTAAACAGAAACTCACAGTTCTCATTAGTCTCATCCTGCTCACTGTGGAGATCAGGTTTGATTGATTTAATAGGACACCACCTGATTTTCCCATCCCTTTTGACAGCTGCATACCCTCGCCCTGTAAGCATTAATCTCCAGCCCCGTTCCCATTCACCCAGCTCATTTTTAATTACAACCTGCGGGCCCTCCTCTAGTGCTCTGGAGGCCCAGTGTTTTTGAATGGGATTATTTGCTTCACTTCCTCTGGGGAATTGATTTAATGCTATCAGTGCGGTTGCCAGTATACGTGCCTGTTCTCCTGAGGGAATGGAATTGTTAAAGCCTTCTGCTTTTGCCAACACCTCTATCTTAGTTTTCAGGGTTTGATTTGCCCGCTCGACTATAGCTTGCCCAGTACTGTTATATGGGATACCTTGCACTAATGTGATCCTCCATTTGGAGGCGAATTCCTGCACTGGTTTAGAAATAAAATTGGAACCATTATCTGTTTTGATCTGCTTGGGGATACCAAGCCACGCCATGGCTGTCAGCCAGTGCTGGATTGTGGCTTTAGAGTTAGTCTTGGGATGCTGGGTGGCTACAATCGTTCCACTGAATGTGTCCACTGTTACTGCAAGCCATGCTCGAGGCTTCAGCAGCTGACACAAGGTGAAGTCCGACTGCCAGATTTCTGAGGGCTTAAGACCTCTTGGGTTGACTCCACTAGTCCACAGGGGTGACTTCTGGCAGTGAGGGCAGGTAGCCACTACATGTTTGGCATCTGCTGTTGTGATTCCACATCTCTTCGCCAGTGCTTTGGGTCCAATGTGGAGGGATTCGTGCAGTTGACGGGCCTCCTGCAGTGTCCAGACCCCTTTCGCTGCAGCGTCTGCTTTGTCGTTGCCAATCTGAAAGTAACCTTTGATTGGGTTGTGGCTATTGACGTGAATGATTGATACAGTGCCCTTTCGTGAAGAGAGTGCCTCTTCTAGCATTAGGGCAGCTGCTGATGTTGACACACCTGGTCCTGCCATGGCTAGGCAGAGCCTTGCCACGAATATAGAGTCTGTTACGATGTTAAGGTGTTCCTCTTGGAAAAGTCCACAGGCCAGGGCTACTGCTGTAGCTTCCAGCTGCTGCACTGACAGTGTGGGGTCACATGCTTTGATACAATGCCACTGCTCTCCTACCTGCCACACTGCTGTCGCCGTAGAAGTAGTGGAGGAAGCGTCTGTGAAAGCTGTTGGTCCTGGCTGTGGTCTGTCCATAACTTTTGGTGGCAGGTCTATGTCGACTATGGTCAGCAGCTGAGTCCAGGGTGGTCTGGTGGAGTAGGAGATTTCTCCTCCAAATCCGACGAGAGCAAGGGCTAGATGCTCCGAGATTGTGGTTGATTCTATGGTCGGTTGCTTGCGAAAAGGAAGGTGGATTCTCGTTGGCTCGGTCCCTAGGTGTTTCAAGGCGAGTTTCCTGCCTTTCATGATGAGGTTAGCGATGCATTCTACTGCTGGGGAAAATGCACGAGCAGGCCTTCCAAGGACCACCCATTGAATCGGTCGGGCCTTTTCAGAAGGTCCTTGGGCCAATGCTCCCACTCCCCCCTTTTGTGTAAAATGCACATATAAGTCCAGGGGCATCGCTGGGTTCCATCTGGCAAGTGTGCCAGTGGACATCTGCTGTTCGATGAAGTCGAGGGAGCTCGCTGCTTGCGGTGTCAGCTCCTTGGGTTCCCAGGGGTGCTTTCCTTTCAGGAGGTCGTACAGAGGGTCCATGATCTCAGGAGGAACCAGGACGATGTTGCGAAGCCACTGCAGTGATCCTACCAGGCGTTGCACATCGTGGAGTGTCTTAACATCTCGGTGGACTTTCACCTTAGGAGGTGTCACGTAGGAGCTTGTGATTCCCACTCCTAGGAAGGTGACACAGGGTCCTTTCTTGATCTTCGCGCTCGCAATCTCAAAGCCGTTGGCCTGGAGGGTCTCTGTGATCCTGGATACCAGATGATCCACTTGGCTCGCTGATGGTGCTGAGACCAGAATGTCGTCCATGTACTGGATGATGGTGGCTGCAGGGTAGGAGTGTCGGACTGGCATCAGTGCTTTGTCCACGGTGATCTGGCAGATGGTTGGGCTGTCGACCATACCTTGAGGTAGCACTTTCCACTGGAAACGCAGGCTGGGCCGGTTGCCATTCGGAAAAACCACGGAAAAGGCAAATCGTTCCCTGTCCTCAGGATGCAAAGGTATTGAAAAGAAACAGTCTTTAATGTCCAATACTGCACATGGCTGTCCTTCAGGAATAGCTGAGTTCATGGGTAACAGTGTCTGAACTGGGCCTATGGGTCGGATTGTTTTATTCACTTCTCTCAGGTCATGGACAAAGCGATAGCCCTCTCCTGACCTTTTGGGAACAGGAAAAACGGGCGTGTTCCATGGACTCACAGTGACTTCTATATGATCCTTTTGCAGTTCCCTCTCAACCAGTTCTATTAAAGCTGCCAAGCGAGGCTCGCATAGGGGCCACTGCTCAACCCATACAGGGTCTGATGATTTCCAAGTCAATTTGATCGGCAGCAAAGGGTGTAAGGCAGTGGCCCTCATTATAAATTTGTAATCCTGACTCCGAGCATAGCCAGGACATCCCTTCCTATTAAGGGTGGAGAATCCTGTAAAATGTAAGGGTAAATGGCAACTGTTTGTTCTGGCCCCTTTTTTGTGTGGAGTGTTATCGCCACCAATTGGGTGCTTTTCCATGCCCTGGATTGTCCCCCCACCCCGTTCACAGGAGGGACTTCTTTAATTTGCCAATGTCTGGGCCAGTGTGATTGAGGAAAAATGGTGCAGTCTGATCCAGTGTCTGCCAAAAACTGAAGCCCTAAAACGTGAGGGTCCTGGCTGCCATAGAGCTGACACGTCCCCCACACCCTCAAGGGCTCCTTCCCCACTTTCATGACCAAGGCCACCCAGGGGTTCCGCTCTGGTTTGTCCCCTGCTGACCCTGTGACACTGGAGCAGTTTGTGGTGGTGAGAGGTGCATATTGGCTGCTGGTGGTGGTGCATTGTTCTGCCACTGAATGACTGGGGGGGATGAGATAGTGACTGGTTCCTGTATATATATGGGGTATGAAGGTCCCCTGCCCCACTGGGTATTGGGAAGGCTGGGCCATCTCGCAGTGGGAGGAGGCTGAGTATGGCCCGCACGCCCCCTCCCCCTTCCGTTTCCCTGAGGCCTGGATCTGCACTCCTTGGCCAGGTGTCCCCTTTTTCCACAATTCCAGCAGGTGGGTCTCTGGCGCTGCTGGGTCGGGGGTGCTGCCACTGGCCGCTGTGCTGGCTGGGGACAGCTTGCTGCTACATGACCTGCTTGGCCGCATTTCAGGCAAGCCATGGCATTTGTTAGGGTATGAACCGCTGCCTGCATGGGTATTAGGTGTTCTTCCTTTACCACATGTTTGATCATGTCAGCTAAGCTGGCTCCTGCTGGGAGAGACCGTAAAATTTCCTTGGTTACAGTATTACACTGCTGTTTTAAACAATCTGTCACCACCGGTCCCCTTGCAGCTGCAGGCAGGGTAGATGAATCAATTGCAGCCTGTAATCGGTCCACAAAATGTGTAAAACTCTCACTTTCCCCCTGTTTGATCGTTGACCATGGCGTGAGCTTGTCCACAACCCGGGAAGCTGCCCTTATTGCCTCCCTAGCTGCCCTGGTTGTTGCTTTCACCTCCTCTGCTGTGAGGTGTGCAGCTTGGTTTTGGGGCGTGGCCACATCGTCATGTTTGCCAAGCAGCCTGGACAGGGTAGAGCCATGGAGAGGCTGTCCCTGCCCTGAGGCTTGAGCTAGGGCAGCTGCGCATGAATTGGACCACTCCTGCTGAAATACAATCAACCCTGCCCCATCAAAAAACATACGGGTTATTTGTGAGATATCAAAAGGCAGCATATCATCATTGCTAAAAAGACCATCGATCAGTGTGGACACCAGGGCTGAATTAATTCCTTTTTCCTGCACCGCTTTTACCACAATCTGCACTTCTTTCGTACTAAGCGGGGTGTAAGTCCGCCTCTGATTCTGCCGGGTGCCAGAAACCCGTACCGGGAACGCATGTATTGCAGCCGCAGGTTCCCACTCTGCACAGGCTAATTTTATTTTCCCCCAATCGGTTAATTTGCCCTGAATTTGTTCCCTTACATTGTTAAAAGCTTTGCTCGGTTTCGCTGTAAACTTTATAAAATCTGTTATCTCCGTTTCCGAATCGGACTCGGAGCTCTCTGTAGAGCTCGCCGTGGAGCTGTAACTCCCTTCCGTATCGGAAGTGAACTGGTGGTAAGCTTCCGGTTTGCTATGCTTTTTCGTCGGACTCCGCCCCCGTTCCGCCTTCCGCGGGTGGGCTCGGGTGTCCCCTCTACTTTGACTCCATTCCGCCTCCCGCGCCCGGCCCCCTCCTTCCGACCGGGGGTGACGCCGGCGCCTTTCGCGGGGGTAGTCCCACGTTCCCCCTTTTTGCTCGCCCCCGCGCTTGGTAGATGACATTGGTAAAGGTCCTTGTCCGCGTGTTCGCCCCCCCACGCTCTCCCACGCATGCGCCATGTAGGTCGGTGGCTCCGGATTTCCTCCGACCCCCCACGCATGCTCGGTCGCGGGGTTTTGCACTTCCGGGTTCGCATCGCCACGTGGCGCCCTCCCCCGTGCGCGCTCCACGTGGCCGGCGCCATCTTGGCCACATGGCGGGGGGGGTAGCGGCGATTGGTCGCCCCGCCCCCGTGCCGGACCGTCGGCGCCATATTGGCCATATGGCGGGGGGTGTATTCCCTCCGCGGTATTGGCCAATCTCTCGGCGTCTCGCGCTTGCCGCGCGAGTTCTTCCCAGACGAACCGCGTACGCTCCTCCGCCCGCCCGCGCCGCATCTCAGCGCCAGGAAAGACCGCGGTTTCGGACCCCGCCGGGGAACCGCCGCTCCGCGCGGGCGGCGCCGCCGCCGGTCCTAGCGCAATGTCGCCGCTCGGACCCTGGACGCGGCAAGGAGGGACGATCGGGGAAGCCGCGGTTTTTTCGGGGGTGTTCGGATCTGGGGGCTCTCGCGGGGGAATTTGGGGTTTTCCCGCGTGCTCCGCGGCTTTTATGCATGCATTTGTGGAGGGGGTTAACGCGTCTGACTCCCGCTTTTCCCCTGGGGTTTCTGCCGCACTGCGCCCCCCCCCCGTCTCTTCTAGGGCTTCTCCGGAGGGTCCTGCGACCCCTCGGTCCCCTCTCCCCGGCTGCTTAGCCGTGAATAAACACGTTTTTGCAGCGTTCCAAGTTTCCTGTTCTTCCATTGCTTTTCGCAACACTTTTTCAACTTTTCCCCATGCTTTTAAAACTTTTCCGCTGCCGGTGGCTTTTGTATCTTCAGCCAGGGCAACTGTATATTTGTCCCACCCCTCTGAATTTAATATGTCTATGGGGCGTGAAATCGCGCCTAAATCCGATAACCTTGCAATAGCAAGAAATAAATCTTTTTTGTCCCACGCAATTCCCGAGTGGGTTGCTAGCCTACTCACGACCTTCGTCACGGACTCCATGCTGTCCGCGGGGTCCTGGGAGCGTCCTCCCGTTTTCCTTCTCCTCCGCAGAAGTTCGGACCGGCCGACTCCTGCCCGCTGTGTCTTTTCCAAGCGTAGCTCCCGTCCTCCGAGGTAATCGTTCCCGGGTTTCGGCACCACTTGTAGCAGTCCGCTGTTTCTGCCACAGTTGAGTTGGGAGGGAGCCATCAGGATCCTGGAGTCCAGCTGCTGGCCCTGCACAGGACACCCCAACAATCCCAGCCTGGGCCTGGCAGCGGTGTCCAAACGCTGCTGGAGCTCAGAGAGCCCTGGAGCTGGGACCCTTCCCTGGGAGCCTGGTCAGTGCCCCAGCAGCCTCTGGGGGAAAAACCTTTTCCTCAGACCCACCCCAAACCTGCCCCGACTCAGCTCCAGCCGTTCCCTGCACTCCTGTCCCTGGGCACCAGAGGGAAGTGGTTCCCACAGCCCCCAGACAGGGCCCTGCTCCCAAGGCTGTTCCCAGGGCAGCCAGGGCTGGCCCTAGCTGTGATGCTCGGTTTCCACGGGCCGGGCTTTAGGAATGGGATTCCCCAATTTCCTGCTCCTGCTAAAACCGTGCTGCCCCTCGCTGCCCTCCAGCCTGGCACTGAAAGTACAAAAGGCAAAGATCCCAGGCTGGGATAAGAACAATTTACTGAGAACAGCAACAACATAAAGAAAAAATAGGAACAGAAACAATACTGATAACAGGAGGGATAAGACAAACAATATACACAGAAAACTAAAACAACACTAACTGGCTCTTCTCAGCCATGTATTTCCTCTTGCCTGGCAAGGATACCCTTCTCCTTGGGGTGAGAAAGAATTCCTTCCCTGCCAGTGGTGGGATCAAATACAATGACTGGGCCTTGGCCAGACTCTCATGTTCTTCAATCCCACCTCACATCATTGCCAAGGGCAGGGACAGGGACAGGTGACTTCCCAGTGTGGATCACAGTGAATGTGGGTCACCAGGCCTCCTCCCAACGTGGGTCCTCTGATGGGGGATGAGGTTGAAGATGCACATAAAGCTCTTCCCACAGTCGGGGCACTCACAGGGCTTCCCTTACAGGTGCCTCCTTTGGTGTCTGGTCAAGTGGGAGCTGTGAGTGAAGCTCTCTCCACACTGGGGACACTCGTAGGGCCTCTCCCCAGTGTGGATGCACCGGTGGGTGACGAGGGTGGAGTTGTGCTTGAAGCCCTTCCTGCAGTTGGGGCAGCAGAAAGTCCTCTGGTCTGTGTGAATCTGCTGGTGGTGAAGGAGATTGGAGCTGGTCTGAAACCTCTTCCCACACTCACGACAATTGTAGGGCCTCTCCCCAGTGTGGATTTGCTGGTGCTGGATTAGGTGAGAATTCTTCTTAAAGCCCTTCCCACACTCCAAGCACTTGTGGGGCTTCTCCCCATCATCAAGCTGCTCATGGACCACCAGCTCAGAGCCCCGGCTGAAGCTCTGTCCACCTTCCCAGCTCAGGGCGGGTCTTTCTTCCTCAGCACCCTGGGATGGGTTTGGAGCCCCTCCTCCTGTGGGATCTCTGGGGCTTTTTCTCCCTGTTGGATTCCTTGGCATGGAGCCGCTCAAAACAGACTCTTCTACGAGGTTCTGCCCTGGGGATTTGTCCTCTCTGGTCTCTATCCTCAGCTCCGTGTCTGGGGAAGAAGGACAAGGAGAGGATGGGATTTGCCTCCGTGCCACAGGGAAGGGGAAGGAGAACCCCCCAGTGCATCCCCGTCAGGACAGCATTGGCAGCGGGGTTGTCCTGCAGCCGGGGGCCATGCTGGGCTGGGAGATGGAGGAGGACAGAGGGGGAAATGGGCACTGACTTCCTCCTCACCTGCCTGACTGTCCCGGGGCATCTTCCTCTTCCTCACAGCCTCCTCCTCCATCTTGCCAAGGTTTGGGAATTGGAAATCCTGGTTAGGGGAAAATCAATGGATAAGCACATTGAGTTTGAAGGTCCCCCTGCAGAAGTCCATCTCTAGAAGTCACCGCTCATCTGGGGTCCAGTTCCCATTTTCCGGTCTCTCCTCTTTGGTGTTCGGGGGTTCCCCCGTGTCCCATCTGCTGGGGATCCCACTTTTACTGGGGGTCCCCCATCCACTCAGTCCCTGCCCTTCCCAGGCTGCTGGGCGTCCCAGGAATCAGAAAATTTCCCCCCTATTTCCATCTCCCCACTTAGGAAAATTTGGTGTTTTGGGGTTTCCAGGGTCTCCTCTCCCGTTATTCCCTGCTTTGCGGTGCAGGGGGTCCAAGGAATCCCCCCTGCCCCTCTCCAGGCTGTTGAGGGTCCCCCCAATGGTGGCTGTCACCCCTCTCTGGGCTCCCCTCTTTGGGCTCCTGGGGGACACAGGGCTCTGCTCCTCCAGGCTGCCTCTGCCAGCAGCTGCCACTGGGACCCCCCAGTGTCCTCCCAAGGGGCATTTTCCCCTCAGCTTTGGAGTCCTTCTTTCTCCAAACATCCCCCCAAAAAACCCATCCCAGGGACCCCCCAGGATATCTGGGCCCAGCTCCCCCTCCCCATCACCTGTGGGATGGGGGGTGGTGATCCCATGGGTGGGGGGCTGTGAATTCAGGGAGTGCTCGACCTCAGGGTTCCTTCTCCCTTCCCTGATCCTCCTTTGTCCCTCTTCATCCTCTCCCTCTCCCTCCCACTCCTCCTCTTCCATCCCTCCTCCTCCTCCCTAACCCCACCTCCTTCTCCAGCTTCCATCCCTTCTCTCTCTCTTTCTTCATCCCCCCTCTTTAATCCCTCCTCCTCCTCCCCCAGGAGCAGCGATAGAGATCCGGGATGGGGGGAACGCAGAGAGGGGTGGGGGATCCCAGGAGTGGCATCACTGGGAGTGACTAGGCTGTACTGGGATCATACTGGGAGGGAGTAGAAGATTGCGAGGGGCAATTGAGACCATGTTGTGGGCAAATGGGATACACTGGGAGTGACTGGGATCATGCTGAGGGTGACCAGGAGCAGCTGTGACCAACTGGGATCATGCTAATGGCAACTGGGAGGAACTGGGACTGACTGGGACCATGCTGGAGGTGATTGGAAGCAACTGGGCTTGAACTGGGATGAACTGGGGTCATGCAGGAGGTGACTGGGATCACACTGGCAGGAAGTTGTGACTACACTGAAGCTAACTGGAGTGGTTGTGAGCAAATGGGATCATGCTGGAAGAAATTGGGGTACACTGGGAGAGACTGGGAGTGACTGGAACAAAAGTGAGGGTGAAAGGGAGCAACTGGAACCATATGGGGGCAACTGGTTCATACTGGCAGCGACTGGGACCACACTGGGCTCATCTTTGGATCGTATTGGGAGTGACTGGACTAACACTGGGAGTGGCTGAGAGGGACTGGGAACACATCCTGCACTTCATCCCCCATACTGGGGGTGACTGGGAGCAACTGGGAGCAAATGGCATCCTACTGGGACTGACTGGGTTGATCTAGCTGGAGGCAACTGGGACCATACTGGGAGTGATTGGAACTAACTGGGATTATACTGGGACTATACTGGGAATGCTGGTGTGTGACTAGGATCATACTGGAGGTTACTGGGCTCATGTTGTTGTCAAAGGGGCCAATTTGGATCACACTTTGGACTACTGGGAGCAAAAGGGAGAAACCGGATTCATGCTGCAAGCAAATTGGTGGAACTGGGAATGACTGGGTGCATGCTGGAGGACACTGGCATATACTGGGTGTGACTGAGATCATACTGGGATAACAAGCACCTTATTGGGATCACTGGGAGTGTTGGGGAATGACTAGGGACATGCTCAGGGCAGCTGGAATATACTGGGGATGTCTGTAACCATACTGGAGATGACTGGGAATACACTGGGAACAACAGGGAACATGCTGGGGGCAACTGGGAGTGACTGGAAAGAACTGGGATCCCATGGGGAGTGACTGGGACTATAGTAGGGGCAACTGGGTGCAACTGAAATCACACTGGGAGGAACAGGGAGCAACTGGAACCATGCTGAGGGCAACTGGGATCTTACTGGGATCCCAGTGGGAGAGGCTGGGCCCTTGCTGAGGGAGACTGGGATCATACTGGATCATGGCAGCAACTGGGACTGCACTGAGGGTGACTGGGAGTGGCTGGGAGCAACTGGGACCAGGCTCGAAGAAACTGGGGACAACTGGGAGTGACTAGGATACACTGGGAGCAACTGGGATACACTGGGAGAGACTGAAACCACAGTGAGAATAAATGGAAAAAAATGGAACCACACTGGATGGTAATGGGAGCAGCTGTTCCCATGCTGGGATCACACTGGGATCCAACTGGAAGCAGATTGGGAGTGACAGCAAAGGTGCTGGCTGTGACTGGAACCATGCTGGAGGTGACTGGGAGCAACTGGGCCCACACTGGGAGTGACAGGGAGTCACTCTGGGCATGACTGTAAACGTCCTGGGAGTGTCTGAGAGTGCCTGGGGTCATACTGGGGGTGACTGGAAGGAAACTGGAGGTGACTGGGTGCAGCTGGGATCATCCTGGGAGCCACTGGGATCATCCTGGGAGTGACTGGGATTACAGCAGGTGTGAATGGATCCTGACTGGGGCTTACTGGGAGCTACCGGGCCCATGCTGGGAGGAAAATGTGGACACATTGGGAGCAACTGGGATCAACTGGAAGGTACTGGAATCATGCTGAGGGGAATGAGACCACAACTGGGGAAAATGGGACCATACTGGGATCATTCTGGGACCACACATAGGGAAACTGCCAGGAACTGGAATCATGCTGGAGGCAACTTGGAGTAACTGGGAAAGACTGAGATCATTCTGAGGTAACCAGAACTTTACTGGGGTAACTGAGATATACTGGGAGTGTATGTGACCATACTGGGAGGACTGGAACTACACTGGGAACAGCTGGGGCCATGCTGGGGACCATACTGAGATGGACTGGGACTACTCTAGGAACAAGTGGGATCATACTGGGGGGAACTGGGGACAACTGCAACTATTCTGGCAGTAAGTGGCATCATACCGTCATCACAGTGGGAGCAGCTGGATCCTGTTGGAGTCCAGGACATCCCCTTGGATGGCCTGGGACTTGAGGAAAGGAGTTTGAGCCTTGGACAGGGGGGTGTGGAGACGGTCGAGAGGGCTCGGAGACTTTGGCACAGAGCTCAGGGAGATACCAGGTTTGATTTTGATCCATGGGAAAAGCTTTCAACATTGCAGAAGTAATTACAAACTCCCAGGATGTGAAAATTGTAGTCTAGCACAGTAGATGATGTAGAATTTAATAGTCTTAGAATTTTTAGAATAGAAGTAAATGGGGACAAGATGGTGGAATTTGGGTGGTACCTTATGTACTTCTCCTTCTTCCTCATCCTCCATTTTCTGGGGCGGTGATGGCACAAAGTAGTTAGAGTAGATTGGACCAAAGTAGAATGTCACTTCTGGTGTGGGCACTGGGCATTGGCACAAAATAATAAATAACTAGTACGTAATAATTTGTATAAATGTTAGGGGACGTCCCATCTGTGGGGCAG
>NW_027077122.1:0-24724 GCF_009819655.1 Sylvia atricapilla | reverse complement strand
GGAGCTGCCGTCAGGCTCAGCTTTTCCTCTTTTAGCCTCCAAATCACATTCCTTCAGCCACTTCTTTCTGCTTCCCTGCCCACCTCTGCTTCCATTGTAACCCTGCTGTCCCAGTGCTGAGCTCTGCAGGTTACAAGGCTCTGTGCTTTCAGTGCCTCTGGGACTCCTGGCCTTCTCAGTCCCAAGAGCTCCATTTGATGCACCTCTTCCTGCCCTTCACTCTGTCACCTGCCCAGCCAGGCTTACCTGGCCATTCTCTTGTGGCTCTTCCATCTGCTGCCTGAGCTGTTCTTCCTGTTCTTCGGCTGGAAACACCCCTCCCTGAATCTGGCATGGCTGGCATGGCATCTCTAATAAAGCAATCTGCTCATGCTCTTCCTCTCGAGGGACCTGCACAGGAAGCAAGAGAAAATGGCTTTCAACTTCCCATACAACATTTGTGGGCCAAGATTCAAGGAATGCTGGGCTCACACAATTCCAAAGCACTGTGCTGCTGTGCTCCATGGTCATTCTCTGCCCGTGGGGAGGCACGGATTCCAAAGTGACACTGGCACTACAATCAGGCTCCATCTGGGGCTGAAGCTCCAACATCCTCTTAAGAAGCTGACAGGGAATGTGTCTTTGGCCACACAAGAGAAGAGTGGGACTCACATGCTTTCATGAACAACACAATCATCTCTTAGCAGCTTACTAAAAGTTAAAAGAGTGCCTGCCAGCTCTCCTACTGACTGCTCTGCCTGAAGAGGCAAAAGAACAACCTGACAACAAAGTCACCAAAATCCCTGACTTCAAGCAGCAGCTAAATGTCCCCAGTGTGTCTCTGAAACGCTCCCAGGTAAGCACAGCCAAGAAGCTCATGGGGACAAACCACCTCAAAGAACTTGTGTTGTCACATCAATGCTTTTTGTGCCTGTGGGTACTTGGCAAGTCTGTGGAGGGGGACAGGTGTCCCCAGACCACAGTGTCCCCCACGTATCTGACAAGGCTGAGCGCAGTGTCTTTGACAGGCTCCCTCCTCTGCAGACAGGGAGCCTTCCTGCTTCAGGCTGGCCCCTCTCAGAATCCCAGCAAGCTGAGGCCTAAACATGGCAGCTCACAGCCCATTTTCCAGGTGTCACTGGCTGAGGGGAATTGCTGGGTCCTGGCAGGGCTCCAGCACTCGGCATCCTCAGGCACCAACAGCAAGAGCTGGCTGCTCAGAAACTTGCAGCTCCTTTTTGCACTAAAGACAGCACCCTCCAGAAGTGGCACTTACTGTCTGGGAAAGTTCAGGCTGTGGTGTGACCACAGCTGGAGGATTGTGGTCATTTGGCTCCTCTTTGGCCTCTTCTCCAGGAGCACAGGGAGCCAGAGGAGAGTCTGCTCTTGGTTCTGTGCTCTGTGGACAGACAGGAGCGTGAGACACAGGCTCATTTAGAACCTTCTTTCTCTTCAGCTCTAGAACCAGCTCTACTAAGCACAAATCATCAACTCTGATAACAATGGGATTTTAAGTCACTCAGATTCAATTCAAATGGGCTGATTCAAATGTGTTGCAAATTGCTCTGAATTAGATATTCCCCCCTGGCTACTATCAGGAAGCAACGTTCTCTCTGCAAAACTGTGCTTTTAGTTCTTTTAAAGCTCTGCAATGGAAAATTAGGAAATAGCCAGTGATGTCTTTGCTCTTGCTGCTGCAGACATGGAAATGGATTTTCTTGCAGCCTGCTCAGCTGGCCCTCCACACTCTACTGCCACAGGCCAAGCTCACAGCTTGCTGCACAATTCTTAAACACCAGGAACATCAAATGTTCCTTTCTCACTCACCTCAGGATCAGCACCTGTGAACACCCGGCTCAGGTGACCTGCAGTGGGCAAGGGAAAATGAACCAGATGCTTTGAGAAAACTGGAGACAACTGCAGCATTTTAAAATGATGTTCCAAGAAGGTCTCCCAGTCCACATTTTCAAAGTTGTTCTGCTTGACCCAGCAAATGGAGGAAATGACAGACTCTGCTGCCACAAACTCACCCATAGAGGGAACACAACCCCTGCAGGTTCCCTTTCAAATGCTGCCCGCACAGCCCTGGCTGCACACACCCCCTTTTGAGCTGAACGTGTTGACAGCAGCTTTACCCAAGTGGCATCCAAATGCTCTTTGTGTTTCCAAATCAACTGAATCACTAAGGAAGAGCAGGAAGACTTACAAAAACCAGGTTAGGTGACACCCAGGGAAAACCTTTACTTACGTGCCAGGTGAGTCAGGAAATAGCAGGAATAGGTAATTCCAT
Source organism: Sylvia atricapilla (assembly GCF_009819655.1). NCBI lineage: Eukaryota > Metazoa > Chordata > Aves > Passeriformes > Sylviidae > Sylvia > Sylvia atricapilla. The sequence goes on along the minus strand of NW_027077122.1, from coordinate 22,455 downwards.
AAACAGAGCGAAACTGCAACAGCGAGTCGCCCAATCATTGTGGCAACTCCTGTGCAGGTTTGCAGACTGTACTCTAACACAAGAACAAAACCAGCTCCTGTCAGTGTCCAGCTGGCCACTGACAAAAGCCTGAAGCAGCAGGAGGACACTCCTGCACCGAGCAAGCCCAAGAGCTGCTCTGACACCCCTGAGGCCTTCCGTGCACCAAGGCAACCTTGTGATGTCCCCACGACCACGTGGCGACCGTGCCCTGACATCACAAAGCCAACGCTCTGTGATGGTCTGTGAATTGATGCCATGGATGGACTGATGTTTGTGTAGGCCTCGGCTGCGTTTTTACCTCTGTTCCCCCTGGGCTGCCTTTTCCAGCTCTTGTTTGTCCCCCTGTGCCCCTGTGTCCCCTGTGGCTGGGCTGGTCCCAGCTGGCGGCCGGGCAGAGCAGCAGTTCCAGCCCCGGGTGTCCCTGGAGCGCCGGGAGCTGCCGGTGGCCCCAGGCACTGTCCCCTGAGGAGCTGCTGAAGGACGGGGACACACAGGGGGCTGAGGGGGCTGAGGAGGCGCTGACGCTGCAGGGACGGTGACCTTGAGCTGCTGGGGGCACTGAGGGCTGTGGGGGAGCAGAGGGCCATGGTGGCACTGAGGGGACAGGGAAGTGGCACAGGCTGAGGGGGTGGCGGCTCTAAGGGGCCGGGATGGGTCAGAAGGGATGGAGTGGGGTGAGAGGACTGTGAGGGGCTGAAGAAACCAAAGGGGGCCGGGGCTTTGCCCAGGGGACGGTGGGGCTGAGGGGATGGAGGGGCCAGCAGGGAGCACAGAGGGCTCCGGGCCTGCAGCTCTGCCAGCCCTTGGCACCAATTCCAGAGGCTCCACTTTGGCCACAGCTGCCCTGCAGACCTTGAGGACAATTGCAGACTGCCGGGAGGCAGCGGGGAGAAGCTGAAGGCCACCAGCTCCAGCAGGGACCAGGGAGCTGCTGCTGCCAGCCCAGAGCCCGGCTGAGGCCGCAGGGCCGGTGGGGCAGGTGGGGCTGAGGGTGGCCTGGGCTTTGGCCGTGGGCTTGGGCCAAACTTCTTCTTCCTCACCCTCCTGGGGAGGCGCTGGGATTTGCCCTGCCCTGACTGAAGGGCAGCTGCTGCCAAGGGAAACGTCCCGACCCTGACTCAGTGTTCCTTTGCTTCCCACATGTCCCACCTGCTGTCCCTGCCCAGGAGAGCTGCTCTGCACGGGAGGAGGAGACCCAGGGAGAGCCTGGGCACTTGGGCAGCTGCAATCCCTGCTGATGGAGCTGGGGCTAGAGATGGTTACAGCTGGGCTGAGAGAGTTAGGAGTTGATGGCTATTTACTTATGTACAATGGTGTATTTTTACAGGGATAGATGTATGTATATTGTTCTCTTGATGCATGTATATTGATGTGCTTACATCTGTATTTATATTGACATACTTGTTCAGATGTATGGCTGTATAGTTGTGTTGATGGGATTGTAAAGATTCTTATATTGGTTTACTGATATTTGCATTTTTGTATATAGGTTTTTTTATGTTTGTATTTATATATGTCTTGCTTTATGTCATATGCAATATGAATTCTGTATTTACATCTGTATATTGTATGATCATGTATTTACAAATATTAAATATGTACTATGTTGTATGGTTCTAGAATTATATTTCTTTAGTATGGGGTCTGGGATTCTTTAGAGAGGGATACTGATATTTTGTATTTGTATATGGACTGTATAGCTGTAGTAATACGTAATGAAGTAAACTGTTATGCTTCAATTCATATTTGTGTATAGTGAGTGGTTATAGAGGGTTGGAAGAATTTTTTTTTTTAATTTAAAGTTATGTTTGTATCTCTTTACATAGCACAATTGTAACAATAAACTAGTTTTAAAAGCTTTAATTGATATTTGTGTTTTTCTATACCAGCAGTGTGGGTGTAAGCAATTTAAAATAAATTTCCTTTTACAACCAAAGTTGATTTTTCTGAATTTGCATATTGGTATTGCAGATGTAAGGATCTTCCATCAATTCAATGTTTCCACTTAAAGAAGTGAAGACTGGTGCTACCCAGAGCAATGGGCAAATGTAAATGTGATGATGGGGGAGGATTTTGTCCATGGAATTCTCCGTCCATGCCCAGCACATCATCCACTTGCACTCAGGCTGGGCGAGGGGAGGGCAGCAATAACTGTGATAACCCAGTCTGCCTTGCTGTGTACTGATACACTTTGTACCAGTGAACATTAGAGGTAGTGCCAGATTCTTATTTAGCATCATGACACGCTGCTGCTTCATTGCAAAACTGCCTCAGCGTGGAGAAAATCAGCTTAATTTGCTGTCAGTTTAGATGGATGTGGTGAGAAACAGTGGCACAAATTAAAATGGGTTTTCTAACCTCATCATCCAGAGGGACTTTTTTGTTGCATTTTCTTCATTGTATGCACATTTTTGAGTTCTTCTGTATCCTTCAGAGAGGTATCCACTAGTGACCGAAAAATAAAAGGGAATTATGACATTCATTCTCTTTTAACACATATTTGCACTAAGCTGTAGCTTAGTAAGGAAAACGAGAGATTTTCCTTAGTTGTGCAGTGTGGAATAAATGGTGAAGGAACAGCCACAATCGCAGCTGTAAGAACAGAGTATTCTTGGTCTTACCAGGACATTGTGGAAAAGAAAGCCCCACAATCTTCATGATTCACCTCTTGGGTAAAACCAGAATGGTCCCTGGTGTCAAACTAGCAGGAGATGGAAATAACAAATGTCCCTGGGCTGGGGCAGAAGCCTGGGAGTCAAAGGCCTCGAACAAGACACCTGGCAAAGCCAGCCCAAGGGGCAGGCAGGCTTTTGGCTCAAGGCAAGAGGGAGCCTGTGCTGCCAGCACGGGAAGGGACTCCAGGCACAGGAGCTGGCCGGCGGCAGGAGCAGCTCCTGCTGTCACTGCCAGGGAAGGACTGGCAGCACGCAGGAGCAGCGGGCACACTGCTGATGGACAGCTGGCAAGTTGGAGCGGGCCAGCCGAGGAACAAGAGAGGTGCTGCTGGTTGGAAAAGTCGTTTGTGACATGGCTGGATCAGTCTCACCAAGGTCAGAGTGTTACAGTCCGTGCCATCATGCCAAATGCCTTCCAGCACAGAGACCCCATGTGCCAAGCAGAAGCAGCAGCAGCAGCCCTGATACAATGCATTCTATTCCTAAATCATCCAACCAGCCACAAACACGATGCTATTCCTGTCTTTTTGCCCTTATCCTGGTCTAACACATTTGTGGGACAATGGGGTAATTTCTTACACAAGGCCTACAGCTACAGCCTGTCTATTCTGTCCAGCAAGGTTAGCAATGCTCTGGTATGTTTATATCATGTCTAGGACAGTTAACTTAGTAAAAGGTAATGCTACTGAACTTTAAACTGGACTTTGAGCCTTTCTATCAACTAATACAGTCTCTTATTTGCTTAAGGCACGGCATATTTATATTCAATTTTACTCATAAATTTAGTCCTATTTTACTTACTGAAATAAAACTTACATTCCAACTTCATGTCTGTGTGACTTCATGTATCTCCAAGGGTTTCAAACCAACCTTTGTATTCTTTTCTGCCTCTCAGCCTGTGTGCACGGAGTCCTGGGAGATTTCTATCGGCTTTCCAACAGGGCTGGGACACGACTCCATGGGTCCCTTCTCTCCTCGTTCCCAGGTCTCCACACAGTGCAGGTGGCTTCCAGCTGTGACCTCCTGTCCTATGGAGAATCCCTGCGTCCCACAGGTACGGCTTCGATGGGTGGGATTTCATCTCCTTCCAGCTGGGATCTTGGAGCTTTGCAGTGTCCCACGGTGCCACTGGATCACCCAGAGGTGCTGGGAATCCAAAGGGATCATGGTGGAGCAGATGAAGCATTACCTGGACAGACCTGTGTGGAAGAGCACCCAAAAGACATTAGATATGGTTGGGAGGCTCTGGAGCACAAAGGTGGGTGTGGGAGGGGAAGGGGAATTCCTACGGGAATGTGGCATTCAGAAATGGGGAGACTTGGGAATGCAGGAATTCCTGGAGAATTTCCATGGCTGGAGCTCACTCTCATCCCAGTCAGGTGAGAATTCCATGGATGGATCTCCCCCACTACCCACTGCCATGGGAATTCCATGGGGAAATGATTGAATCGATGACCAATCCAATAATGACAGCAGTGAGATGAGAAGCAATCCCTGCTGGGATTCCAGGGCCATAAATGCCAATCCTTTCCCCAGGCCGGCTCTGCTGTGCCCGTGGCAGCACCAGGGGAGTGCCGTGTCCCTGCCCTGAGCCCAGCACGAGCCTTTCCTTGGCTGTTCTCTGCCCTGCCCGGGGCAGGAGGGCACTGCCCCAGCAGCTTTGGTGGCCCCAGGCACCCGGCTGGGCTCCAGCCACTGCAGGTGGCTCCTTGGGAATGTTCCAGAGCAAAGCTTAAAGCAAACAACAGTTTCTGGAGGGGATTGTTCCCCCTTGGCCTGTGCTGGGAGCCCAAGGGCAACAGCCCGGGCACAACAGCCCAGAGTGCTGGAGCTCAGAGTCCCTGGGCCAGGCCGTGTGTCCCTCAGCTGTCCCCTGTCCCTTGGCTTTGTGGGGCTGGGGGTGGCAGCAGGACCTGGGGCAGCCCTGGGGAAGAAGAACCCAAGCCCCAGTTCCCCCAGGGGGGCCCAGGTCACTCCCAGTATGGGCCCTTTTGTTAGGATAGGGTTAATACTGTCTGTTGCCACAAAGCTGGGGAATAGAACCTCAGCTTCACTGCAACCAGGATGTTGCTCCCATTGTTCCAACCAAATCAAGTATAACCTTGCCTGGGTAATTGGGATGGGGGGAGAAAGAAAAGGTTGGGACGATTTGTACTTGGAAATAAAGCTATCCCTTACTAGGTCGGACGAAACTGTACCTAATCATCATAAGATAAATATAGTTGTAATGATTGTTGGTAGCTGAACATAATTATCTCAAACTAGAATCATGAGAATCACGAAAGAAAATATTCACCAAAACTCATGCTTGGGTATATACAATAGAACAATGGAGGTTAATGTTTAACATAGAGTTGTGTAACAGAGGGGTATAATATTGGGGTCTTCTAGAACTCTCGTCGGAGTTGGATTTGGGTTTGTACCCCGACTCCCAAAGGTCTCATCATTAAAGCACCCACATAATCATCTGTGATTATGCATTTTCCTTGCAAACACTTTGGCTCCCAGTTACCCCCAGTGTGATCCCAGTCACTTTCATTTATATTCAGTGTGATCCCAGTGTCATCCCAGTCACTCCCAGTATGAACCCAGTATGATCCCAGCATGGACCCAGGTGTTCCCATTCACCCCTACTATAGTTCCAGGCACTCCCAGTATGGTTCCAGTTACTCCCAGTATGATCTCAGCGACTCCATGATATTCCCAGTATTATTCCCGTAACTTCCTTTATGGTTACTCTGTGATCCCAATCACTCCTTATCTCTTCCAGTAAATCCCAGTTACCCCCAGTGTGTTTCCACTCACTCCCAGTTTCTCCCACTAACTTCCAACACGATTCCTGTTGCACATAGCCACTCCAAGTCACCTCCTGCATAATTCCAGTCCCTCCCTGTATATCCCAGTTTCCGCAACATGGTCCCAGTTGCCCAAAGCCTGCCTATAGTCACTTTCAGTATGACCCCAGTCACTCTCAGTGTGGTGCCAGTTCCTCCCTGTACAATCCCATTTGTCCCCAGCAAGGTCCTATTCCCTCCCAGTGTAATCCCAGTTACATAGATCCAGTCACTTCCAGTATGATCCTATTCTGATGCCAGAACCCAAACCCTAACCCTAGCCGTAATCTTAACCCAAATCCTAGACCAAAACCTAATCCAAACCGTAGACCTAACCCTCACCCTAACCCTAACCCTAAACCTAACCCTAACCCTAGACCTAACCCTAGACCTAAGCCTAAGCCTAACCCTAACCCTAGACCTAAGCCTAACCCTAAACCTAAGCCTAGACCTAACCCTAGACCTAAGCCTAACCCTAAACCTAAGCCTAGACCTAACCCTAACCCTAAACCTAACCCTAGACCTAACCCTAACCCTAAACCTAACCCTAACCCTAGACCTAAGCCTAACCCAAATCCTAACCCTAACCCTAACCATAATCCTCCCACTAAGGAGCTGCCGGGTCTACTCCAAGCCTCCAGCCCTATAGGATGGGGGCCGGGTTGCTTGGGTCTTCCTCTGTGATGGAGGGGCCAGGGCGTCTCTATCCTCGTTCCCCGTGGGGATGAGGGCATCAGGACATCCCTGCCCTCCTCCCTTTACTGGGGGGCCAGGAGAAGCCGGCTCATCTCTGTTCCTGCTTACCTTAGTGTGGGCTGAGGGTGGACTCTGTGGAGCGGAGTCTGTGGTGGGGTCTCCACAGCCCTCGTTGTTCTCTTTAGCTAGGAACATTTTTTTCTGTGGGAATTAGGAGAGTCAGGTCATGTCCATCCTCCTCCTCTGCAATGGATGGGCGCTGGGTGGTTTCTGCTCGTGCTTACCTTAGTGCAGGTGAAAGGTGGACCTTGTGGAGCGGAGTTTCTCTGGTGGGGCCTCCGCACCCTTCGCTGTTGCTCTTTGGCTAGGATCAAGGCATTCTGTGGGGAGAAGGGTGGGCAGGTCATGTCCATCCTCCTCCCCTTACGATGGGGCCCAGATGGTCTCCTTTCATGCTCACCTTGGTGCTGGGCTGGAGGTGGTCTCTGTGGAGCGGAGTTTCTGCTGGGGTCTCCGCACCCTCGTTGTTGTAACTTGGCTGGGACCAAGGTTTTCTGTGGGAACGAGGGGATCAGGTCATGTCCATCCTCCTCCCCTTAGTGGGGTGCTCACCTCGGTGGTGGGCTGGAGGTGGTCTCTGTGCAGCGGAGTCTGTGGTGGGGTGTCCGCAGCCGTTGTTGGCAGGCGGAAAGCGCGGAGTGAAAGGGAGCAGAGTAAAGAGGGGAGGGAAGGGGAGGGGTAAAAGGAGATGGGAAGGGCAGGGAGAAGTGGAGAGGAGGGGAGGTGAGCGGGATGGAAGGGGAGAGGAGGGCAAAGGAATGGGAGGGGAGGGTAAGAAGGGGAGGGGAGGTGAATGTGAGGGGAGAGGAGAACAAGGGGATTGGAGGGGAAGGGAGGAGTGGAGAAGAAGGGAAGGGAAGGGAAGGGAAGGGAAGGGAAGGGAAGGGAAGGGAAGGGAAGGGAAGGGAAGGGAAGGGAAGGGAAGGGAAGGGAAGGGAAGGGAAGGGAAGGGAAGGGAAGGGAAGGGAAGGGAAGGGAAGGGAAGGGACGGGAAAGGGGAAGGGAAGGGCCGGGAAGGGGAGGGGACGGGGAAGGGGCAGGGAAGGGGAGGGGCAGGGGAGGATAGGAAAAGGAAGGAGAAGGGATTGGAGGGGTGGGTGATGGAAGGGGACAGGGACGGAAGGTAAGGGGTGGGGAAGGGAACGGGAAGGGAGGGGAGGGTAGGAGAGGATGGGATAAGAGGGTTGGAGGGGAGGCGAGGGGAGGGGGAAGGGAGGTGAGGAGAAAGGATGAGGGAAGAGGGGAGGGGTGAGGAGGGGAGGCGAGGGGAGGAGAGAGTGGGATGGAAGGAAAGGGGTGGGGAAGGGAAGGAGAAGGGAGGTGAGGGTAGCAAAGGAGGGGATGAGAGGGTTGGAGGGGAGGAGAAGGGAGAGGAGGAGATGGGAGGCGAAGAGAGGGAGGGGAGAGGCGAGGCGAGGCGAGGCGAGGCGAGGCGAGGCGAGGCGAGGCGAGGCGAGGCGAGGCGAGGAGCACACAGGAGCTCAGCGGAGATCAGCGGAGCCGCTCGGAGCTCCGTGGGTCTCCGCCCGCTCCGTTCCGCTGCCGCCGCTGCTCACGGCCGCTTTCCAATTCCTGACCATGCCCCACTGCCCTTGGCGACAGCCAATGGGCATCGAGAAACAGCCTGAGGGGCGGAGCAAGGCACGTTCCACACTGTGAACAAACAGAGGGGGCGTGCCCAGAACGTGACCGAGCGATCTGATTGGTCAGAGGCTGAGGGTTTGGGAAGGGGCGGAGATCAGGCCTGCGCGGGGGGCGGGGCCAGGGTCAGACCGGGATTTTGGCAGCAGCTCCAGGTGCTCCCAGTCCCTCTCCAGCTCTCCTGGAGCCCCTTTAGGCCCTGCCTGGGGCTCTGAGCTCTCCCTGGATCCTTCCCTTCTCCAGCTGAACATTCCCAGCTCTCCCAGCCTGGCTCCAGAGGGCTCCAGTTCCTCTGGGCTGGCCCCGGCAGCTCCCCATCCTGCAGGTGGGGTCCCAGCTCTGCAGGTGGGGTCTCACCTGAGCGGAGCCCAGGGGCAGAATCCCCCCGGAGCTGCTGCCCACGCTGAGGGGCAGCCCAGGGCCCCTTTGGCCTCATGTCCAGCCTCTCACCCACCCACACGCTGCCCATTGCCAGAGCTGCGGAGGGGATATCAATTACACCAAATCAACACTGTGTTTATTTTATTTTTTTAACTTGGCTGTGGTCACTCTCAGGTTCTGATGCTTTAAAATCTCAGGTCTTTTGCAAGGTGAAGGCTGGAAGAGCCATGCAGGGGCAGAAAAAAGGAATGAAAACCTGCAGAAATCAGCCGTGGGAAAAGGGCTCCAGGAACTTTGTGATGCTTTGGGGGAATTTCAGCCTTTAGCATTGCTTACAGGTGCACCTAGAGGGGCCAAAATATGGCAGGGACGGGTCTCTGGGCATCCAAGCTCCATTCCAGGGGTGCCAAGGCAGCTCCTTCGGCATTCCTATTGGGATAGGGGCTCTGGAGCAGGGCAATCCCCTCCTGGCTGGAGAATCCACTGAGGAGACTGAGAGGAGCTTGGGAAAGGGAGTTCAAAGCCCTGGTTGCAGGGATCCCCAAATCCCAGCGGGAACGGCCGCGGGTCCCTGTGGGACTCCGGATCCGGGTGGCAGCGGGAACGGGGCCGGGGCCGGGCCAGGGAGGCACTGGGACGGTGCAGGCCCGGCTGAGGGGTGCCCCCGCCTTCCCCGCTGGATTCCTGCTGGAAACCCTTGCTGGCAGTGCCCGGAGAAACTTCCCGGCGCCTCCTCCCCGTCCTCACCGGGAAGGTCCGCCTCACGGCGGGGCACCAGCGGGAGATCTCCGCCCTCCTGTCCGGGGGGGATGCTCCGGACGGTGCCGTCCTTCCTCCAGCCCCGGCTGAGGGGCACAGGCGGTCCCGGGGCTCCGGCGTGGAGCGGGCACTGCGTGCTGAGAGGGAGGGGGACAGGGATTGGGAAGGGCTGAGGGAGCGGCGTGAACGAAGAGCAGCCGGGATGCAGGAGCGGAGAGGGCTGAGGGAACGGAGTGAGGGAGCGGGAAAGGCCGAGGGAAGCGGGAAGGGCCGAGGGAGCGGGAGGGTCTCAGAGAGCGGGAAGGGCCGAGGGAGCGGGAGGGGCTCAGAGAGCGGGAAGGGCTCAGGGAGCGGGAAGGGCTCAGGGAAGGACCGAGCCGGGCTGCGCTGAGGGAGCGGTGGCGGCTCCTGGCGGGACCCTCCCGCGCCGCCAACTCTCGCGAGAGCTCCAGGAACGGGGCGGCCCAATCTGGCTCAGGGGGCGTGGCCCCGCCCTGAGCCTTCGAGCGATGGCCACGCCCACGTGGGGGCAGCCCAAGAAATGAGCGCGGGCAGCGCAAAAGTGGGGCTGGGAGCCCTAAAAATGGAGGGGAGGGGATCCACACACCCCCAGTACCTTCTCAGTGGCTCCCGGTGTGGTCCCAGTCACCACCTGCATGGTCTCAGACACTCCCAGTACATCGCAGTTTCCCTGAGCATTCCCATAGGCATTGCCAGGCACTCTCAGTTCCCTCAGCACGATTCAGTTGCCCCCAGTGTTATCCCAGTCACTGCCAGTACATGCCAGGTGTCACCAGTATGCATCCTGTCATTCCCAGTTGCTCCCAGGTCCTCCCAGTGTATCCCCAGTAGGCTCTCAGCATGGGCCTGGTAGCTCCCAGTAACCCCCAGTCAGAGTCCAGTCACGCCCACTGTAATCCCAGTATGATTGTAGCCACTGCCAGTATGATCCCACTCACTTGCAGTCTAATTGCAGTCAGTCCCAGTCACTTCCACTATTATGCCAGTGGCCTCCAGTGTGATCCCAGTTGCTCCCTGTCAATGCCAGCATGATCCCAGAAGCCTCCAGTGTTATCCTCATGGCTCCCAGTCTCTCCCAGTATATCCCAGTCACTCCCAGCATGTTCCCAGTCACTCCCAGTTCCTTCCAGTTGCTTTCAGTGTGATTCCAGTTGCTCACAGCCACTCTCAGTCAATCCCAGTATGATTCCAGTCTCCCTCAGTGTGATCTCAGTCTCACCCAGCAGGGATCCAGCTGCTCCCACTGTGATGACAGTATGATGCCACTTGCTGCCAGAATATATCCAGTTGTTCCCAGTTCCTCCCAGTATGATCCCAGTTGTTCCTAGAATAGTCCCACTCCATCTCAGTATGGTCCCCGGAATGGCCCCAGCTGTTCCCAGTGTAGTTCCAGTCCTCCCAGTATGGTCACAGACACTCCCAGTATATCTCAGTTACCCCAGTAAAGTTCTGGTTACTTCAGAATGATCTCAGTCTTTCCCAGTTACTCCCAGTTGCCTCCATCATGATCCCAGTTCCTGGCAGTTTCCTTATGTGTGGTCCAAGAATGATCCCAGTGCAGTCCCATTTCCCCCAGTTGTGGTCTCATTCCCCTCAGCATGATTCCAGTACCTTCCAGTTGCTCCCAGTTGCTCCCAATGTGTCCACATTTTCCTCCCAGCATGGGCCCATTAGCTCCCAGTAAGCCCCAGTCAGGATCCATTCACACCTGCTGTAATCCCAGTCACTCCCAGGATGATCCCAGCTGCACCCAGTCACTTTCCAGTTTCCTTCCAGTCACCCCCAGTATAACCCCAGTCACTCTCAGACACTCCAAGGATGTTTCCAGTCATGCCCAGAGTGACTCCCTGTCACTCCCAGTGTGGGCCCAGAGTGGCTCCCAGTCACCTCCAGCATGGTTCCAGTCACAGCCAGCAGAGGCTTTGCAGAGTCCAACAGCTGAGCTGACATGGGTGGGTTTTATCTCCTGGGCACTTCCCAGCCCAGCCCAGCTCAGCCCAGCTCTGCCCACCTCCTCTGCTCTCAGCCCAGCCCAGCCCATCTCTGCACAGTCCACCTCAGCCCAGTCCAGCAGCCCATTCTGGGTGAGCCCCATGGCAGTCCCTGCTCTGGGGTGCTCCAGCACTGGGGGCACTCACCCCACAGCCCAGGCCCCCTTGAAGGGCTCAGCAGCTGCTGTGGGGCAGAGAGGAAGGTCAGCCCCCACATCAGCCCAGGGCTGGAGCTCTCCAGGGCAGGAGAAATGGAGCTCAGGGACAGTGCAGAACTCCTGGCTCCAGGAGATGTCCAGCACAGGCTGCCTCTGCCCACCCAGTGCCAGCCCCTCTCCCCAGGCCAGCACAGCAGCCCTGGGCAGGGGAGAGAGGGGCCTGGCCAGAGCTGGTGCCTGCAGCAGCAGCTTCCTCTGCATTCCTCCCTGCAGGCACAGAAACGCTCCCTTGCTCTTCTCCCTGGACATCCCTTTCCCCAGCTGAGCGTGCCCTGGCTGGCCGGGCTGGCTTGTCCTGCTGCCCCAGCCCCTGCTGCCCACAGGGCCCTGAGCTGGCACTGCTGCTCAGGACACACCAGGTTCTGCTGCTGCCCATGGCCGGGGCTGCAGGGAAGCAGCAGCTCCAGGGGGAAGGTTGCAGAAAGGCTCTGGGCACTGAGGCTGAGAGGGGCAGCCCAGGGTCTGCAAGTTCTCTGTGTGGGAGCTGAGCTTGTGACCCCTTGAGCCCTCCCCAGTGCTGGGGCTGCACCTCCAGCTCCAGAGGAGATGGGACAGATAGGAGCAGAGACAAAGAATTCCTGCTGGATCCTTTATTGCCTTTGCATCTACAGGTGACCTGGAGCCATATGTAGAGGAGGTGTTTTGTGTCAGATCACACAGGCAGAGTGATAGGAATACTATTATTTACCTGAAAATAATATGTCATGCGAAATACACAATGAGGAAAAAAAGACATCTAAGATAAGAAGAGTATCTGAGTTTTTCAGACAACGAGAGACTCATTGTTGTTCCAATATTCAAAACTTTTTAAATCCTTTTCTCAGGGCCTCTTTGAGATGAGACCTGACCACCAGAGGCTGAGGCCAGCCAGAGCTCTCTGTTCTTGAAGCTTTTGTCTGAGAGAACCCTGGCATATAGGGAATTTTTCTGAGGAAGTATCAGTTTTGGCCACGGGCACCTGGAAATATGGATGATTCTTTTCCATAGGAAGGAAAGCACAGAGCCTCAGTGCTGCAGGGGCTGATGAGAGGCAGCCCTCAGCATTCCAAGATCAGCTGGACCTGTCAGGTGCCCCCTGGGAGGACAAACCAGCCAGATCTGTTCCATGTTTACTTGGCTTACCTGGAGCTGCACAATGACACAATGGCCCCTTTAGTTCCATGAGGCCACAGAGTGTCACAATCGTCTCCATGATTCCATATAGTCCTGCAGTGTCACAGTGGTCCCTTGGTTCTTTTGGGTTCCTCAGGATCACAATGGCCCCTTGGCTGCATGAGACCCAGCTGTGTCACACTGGCCCCATGCTCCATTGGGCCTTGTAGCATCACAATTGTCCCCCCCTTGCTTCCATGAGGCCTTGCCGTGTCACAGGTGTCTCCTTGGTACTGCAGTATCACAACAGACCCTTGGTTCAATGAGGCCGTGAAGTGTCACTTTGGTCCCCAGGATTCCATGTGACCCCACAGTGTCACAATGGACCTTTGGTTCCATGTGGTCAGTCAAACCTGACCCTGTTTGGACAAGCTGCTCCTCACCCCAACCTCACCATGTCTGACATTGCCCCCCTGGGACTGACATCTCTGTGCCCTGTATCAGAACCTTGTCCCCTGAGCTCTGCTGCTGGGTGTCTCAGCCCACTGCACCGTGTCCCACCTGCTCTCCTCAGGGCTCTGCCTGCACACCGGCCCAGGAGAAGTTTTCCTGTCGGTGAGGAAAGAATGGGAAAGCCTGAGCACGTTTCCTAAAGAACACACCCCACTCAGGAGCCACATGCTCTCTACAGGCTGCCTCGAATGATGTCATCTTTCTACAGGGAACAGTGTGACCAGAAATGATCTCTGTAAGCAGAATTCTCTGAGTCTTTCAGCTGAATTCTCTGTCCCTGTCCTGGATCTCTGTTGCAGATGGAAGCTGCTGGTGCCGTTGTCAGTTTAACCCCTGTTTTGATGCAAACAGATGTTCTCAGGTGGGTTAATCAGGTGTTGCTCAGTGTTTATGCAAAGTTTTGTGTTCCTCATGGAGTCAATGGTCCATTGTAACACTGCTGATCCAAGAAGACCATGGTGACAGTAAAGAACTTTACGGAACCGAGGGTCCTTTGTGGCACTGTGGATCCACGGAGATCACGGTGATGCTATGGAACCTCATAGAACAAGGGGCCTTGATGACCATGTGAGGCCCCATGGAAACAAATACTCATTGTGACACAGTGAGACCACTTGTAACCAATTGTCCATTGTGACACTGCAGATCCCAGAGACCATGGGGACACTATGGAAGTTCATGGAACCAAGGGGCTGTTGTGACACACCAAGGCCTCGTGGAACCAAGGAGAGCATTGCGGCAGGGCAGAACCAAGGAGGCCATTTTGACAGTACAGACCCTAATGGAACCAAGGGTCCATTGTTATACAGCAGGGCTTCATGGAACCAAGGACCCACTGTGAGACTGTGGGGCATAATGGAATCAAGGACACCACTGATACTGAAATCTGCCAGATAGAAACCTTCTCACACAGTTCTGAATATCTGAAAGATGGTATTCTCTATTATACACAGCAGGGTGGACACTCATAGGAACCTACATCCATCTTAGTGCATGGAGCATCAAGTGAACAGAGTTTTTATCAGACACATGATTACATATTCATGAGCTATCTCCACTTTGACTTTATTTGACATAGTTTCACCCCTTATCGGAAGTCCTTACGTAGTTCTTTGGGGTCTGTCACCAAAACCTGCGTCCTATTTAGGTGCTGTTCCTCAGCCCTTGCTTTTGAGTAAGGGCAATATTTTTGTTTTGCATAAATCCTCATTTGTCAGCCTTGCAGAGCTGAGCAGACATCCTACTTGTGCTTTGTGTGAGTTACATCCTTTATCTGTTTCTCCAAGGCTGTGCTGTTGTAATCTACTGTTCGCATCAAGTCCCCCCTTTTCTCAGCCCATTATAAGCATTAGTCTCTCAACATCTCTATTTCATTTTACAACATAGGGCACTAGAACAGTGAATCTTGATGCAAGCTAAAACCATACAGCAATTATTCTGGTGACCATTATAGCCAGATGTTTTAACCAACTCCGGCTGGGGAACCATGAAGGAAGTCTGGTCCAGATTTCTTCAAATCCTCAGGAGGAGTCATCTTGAGCTCTGCTTTAAATTTATTTTTTTTAAATTACAATACTGTGTCCCAAAGTCAGTTCTTGAGCTTCCTGGATCAGGACAAGAGCAGCTGCTACTGCGTGGGACCAGAAAATGCAACAGCAGTTACTGAATTCATCCTCGAGGGTTTCCCAGAGCTTAATCCAAGGCTGCAGCTGTTTTTCTCTCGGGTCCTTCTGCTCATGTACCTGACAACAGTGATGGGGAACGCAACCATCATTTTCCTCCTGTGTGTGGATCACCACCTGCAAACCCCCAGGGACTTTTTCATCTGCAGCCTGGCCTTCCTGGAAATCTGGTTTACATTCTCCACAAGCATCCAAGTGTTTGTGTTGCTGAGTTCTGGTCAGAACATTCTCTCACTGAGCAGCTGCTTTACCCAAAACTATTTCAGTTTAGCCCTGGGCTGCACAGAGTTTTTCCTGCTCATTGTCATGTCCTTTGACTGCTATGTTGCCATCTGCCACCCTTTGCTCTACGCTGCCATCAGGAAGCCTCAGCTCTGTGTCCACCTGGGTGTTGCTGCTTGGGTCCTCGGCTTTGCCCTGCTGAGCTACAGGCAGCTCTTCCTCTCTGAGCTGTCTTTCTGTGGCTCCAAGATCCCTCATTTCCTCTGTGACAACTCCCCCTTGTTCAAACTGTCCTGCTCTGACACCAGCCTGCTTTGGAAAATAGACTCTGTCTTCTTACCATGTGTCCAGGTGGGTTCCTTGTGTTTGACTCTGGCTTTTGACATCTGCATCCTGTTCTGTGTTCTGCATCTTCCAGCAGCCTCTGGGACGAAGGAAGCTTTGACTACGTGTTCTTCCCATCCCATCCCCTTATCCATTGCCTGTGGGAGCTGTGTTACTCTCTACAGGTGTCCTGCAGAAGATGTTTCCTTGAGTGTCGGGGGGGTTTCCTCACCCGAGCTTTAGGTGGTTTAAAGTCCTTGGCCCTCTAAAAAGCCCCGAGTCGTGTCCGTGTAAAAAAAGCAGAGTGCTCAAGGTTTGTTTTCAGGTTTCTCGCGTTGTTTATTATTTGGTATCTCAAAATTTTCTCTGCTCCCAGCCGAGGTCTGGACAGCAGCTGGGACACGAGGCGACTGCCCCACAGATGGGATGTCCCCTAACATTTATACAGATTATTACGTACTAGTTATTTACTATTTTGTGCCAATGCCCAGTGCCCACACAAGAAGTGACATTCTACTTCGGTCCAATCTACTCTAACTACTTTGTGCCATCACCGCCCCAGAAAATGGGGGACGAGGAAGAAGGAGAAGTACATAAGGTACCACCCAAATTCCACCATCTTGTCCCCATTTACTTCTATTCTAAAAATTCTAAGACTATTAAATTCTACATCATCTACTGTGCTAGACTACAATTTTCACATCCTGGGAGTTTGTAATTACTTCTGCAATGTTGAAAGCTTTTCCCATGGATCAAAATCAAACCCGGTGTCTCCCTGGGCTTTGTGCCAGGGTCTCCGAGCCCCCTCGACCGTCTCCACACCCCCCTGTCCAGGGCTCAAACTCCTTTCCTCAGGTCCCAGGCCATCCAAGGGGATGTCCTGGACTCCAACACTTGAGGACCAACAGAACTAGAGCTCTGCTGAACACAGCCCTGTACCCATTCTTAAATCCATCCATCTACAGCCTTGGGAACAAATCTGTGATGCTGGCCCTGAACAAATCCATTGCCAGGCCAAGAACAAGAACAAAGCTTTTCCCTTAACCACGGCGCATTTCTGGAAAGCCATCCATCAATCTGGTATCATCTGTTACACAAAACCAGTGCCTGTGTGTGCAGCCTCCAAACACGGCTGCCTCAGGAGATTGATGCTCCTGCTGGCTTGTGTCAGGTTCAGAGAGAAGAGACTCATCTGCACACCCAGGCAGGGCACCAACAATGGCAGCAGGACAAACTCAGTTCATTCTCTGCCCTGGTGCTCCCGGGCCCATCTCTGGAGAGCCACCAGCTCATTAAGAGCCCAACTCCAAAACTGAGAAAAGCTCAGAGGAACAGGGGCAAATGACAATCCAAATTACAGCTCCTGAGCAATGGACACCTTGTCCCAGCTCCTTTCCTGGGACAGCCATCAGCCCTGGTGCCTGGGTTTGAAACCCCAAAGTCACTGAGAGCAGGTCACCATTTGGACTAAGGGGATTGCTGCCATGGTGTGTAGGACACGTTATGGGATGGAGGGGAAGAGCAGTTTTGGATAGCACAGGACACGTGGGAAGGTGAGGGGAGGACCCTCACCACAGCAGTCTGTCCTGTGTTCTCAGGAAACTTCAATTCTACCTCCTGTGTGAGCAAATCTCTGCTCTGCCTGAGCACAGAGCCCGGGGCTGTGAGGGCAGCAGCTGGAGGAGGGCACCAAACAGCCCCTCTGCCAATGGTGCCGGCCACGGAGTGACCGCAGGGACTGGACTGAAGGGTCTGGGGCTGTGGGGTGTGTCTGCTCTGCACCAGCACCTGCAATGGGGCTGTGGCCTCGGGGCTCAGATGTCCAAATGCCTCAGCTGCTGAGACTGGAATCCAGGGGAAGCTGCTGAGCACACGAGTGTCTGAGCACAGCTGCTGCAGGGATCCATGGACAGGGGTGACCATGGAATGGGACAGACTGGACCAGGATGGTCCCGTTGGGAATGATCTGCAGTTCAGGGCAGAATGATGGTCTGGTCCCACTGCCCGACCCCTCCAGGGCTGACCAAAAGTTCAAACAGTCATTAACTGCACTGTCCAAATGTCTCTTCAACACTGACAGACTTGGGGCATCAGCCACCTCTCCAGGGAGCCTGTTCAGTGTCTGACCACCCTCTGAGTAAAGAAACACTTTCTCCTGTGCAGTCTAAACCATCCCTGGTACAGCTTTGAACCATTCTCACACGTTCCAGGCCAGGATATCAGGGAGAAGAGAAAGGGAAATGCAGGGCAGAGCCAGGGGGCAGCGAGATGGGAGTGTGCAGCCTGCAGGGACACAGCAGCAGCTGTGGGACAGTGCAGGACAAGCTGTGCTGGACATGGCCAAGGGCCCTGGCAGGGCTGGCAGTGCCCAGGGGAAGCCAAGCCTTGGTGCCCTGGGGCACAGCAGGGTCTGTGCCACCAAGGGCTGGGAGGGGACACCTTGTCCTGAGGCCCTGGGGCCTCCTGGCACAGCCCAGCAATGCTGGGCACTGTCACCCCCTTGTCCTGCCCTCAGCACCCCCCACATCCCAGTGGCCTCAGGGATCTGCTGGGACCAGTCCCTGGGGAGCCTTGGTCAGGAATGGCCCTGGGGGCTCCTCAATGCTCCCAGGGACTGCAGGTTCTTCAAAGGACTTTGGGTTTAGCTTTTGCCTGGGAGTCTCTGAGGGGTTTGTGAAATCACAGCCTCCAATTATCTGCTGTAATTAGTCCCCTGACATTTTTTGTCAGTAACAACACTCAGTGGGGCTCATTAATGCCTCAAAGTACTCGAGAGTCAGTAAAGTACTACTTTTTGGCACTAAATCCTCTCTGAGAGGTTTGTGCAGTAATGGCCTCCAGTTATCTGCTTTAATGAGTCCCTAGAGAGGCTTTGTACTGACACTCAGTGGGGCTCATTAATGCTTTGACATACTCAAGGCTTTTTAGGGTACTTTGGGTTTTCCTTTCCACACGGAGTCTCTGAGGGGGTTTTGGGCAATCCTGGCCTCCAGTTCTCTCCTCCAAGGAGTCCATGAGGAGCCTGTGTTGGGGATGGAGCTCAGTGGGACCCAGGAATGCTTTGAGACACTTTGGGTCTTTCCTCTGACTTGGACTCCTGGAAAGGTTTGTGCAATCTCCTCTCGGGCCCTGAGGGCTCAGCACCAAATGCACCACGGGGCTCCTTGGGATCAAGCAAGTCCTGACAAACCATGGCTGTGCCTTGATTTCCCTCTGCTCTGGTGCAGTTCATCAGGAAGGTTTTCTACTGCAGTTATGGAGAAAGATTTCAAAGAGCTGCTAAGAAATACACATTCCTGTTAGAAAGGGTGATTAAAGTTTTGTTCCTGTTCTCTTTAGAGCAGAGGTGATTGCAGCATTCTGTGATTGATATTGATCCAGGGCCTCTCCTCAGGAGGTCTGGCCTGGTCAGAGAAGCTGTGCCTTGAGGTCTGAGCCAGTGTGGACAACCTTGCTCCACATTCCCCAAGCCCATCCTGTCTGTCCTCACTCACCTGGGACCTGCTTTGCTTGGACAGCTGCCTGCGCTCAGGTAAAAAAGGGTTTTCTATTTTATGAAGCAATGTAAATCTCTGAGTTTTCCCCTCTGAAAACAGACACCCTCCTCCAGTGTGTGCCAGCCCAAGGTGCCACCAAAACCTCTCCAGCCCTGCCCTGGGCCAGCTGTGAGGGTGGACCATCATCCCAACCTGCCCTGGGCCACTGCAAGGGGCTGTGGCCATGGACACTGCACTGAGCCCACGGCTGGGTTTGGGTGCCACGGCCACCGTGAGCAGTTCAAGTGTCCTTGTGAGAGAAATAAAGGCCCAAGAAATCCTGTTTAGTGGTTGTTTTAGATAAATTAGAAAATGTTAAACCTGTTATTTAGAAAAGATGTAAGAAAATTTGTATCCTAGTTCTACCCCAACGCCTTATATTCCCGGTTTGTAAATTCCATAGTTTTGTAATTTAAATGGCATACCCCTATCCCCTAAACCCTCCATGTTCTCTTGTTAAGCCAAGCCCCTGTTGTTCCTGCCTGTCTGTGAAGGCGCTTACCTCGCCTCGTCACTCCGGCCTGTTCGTTACATTGTTTCAACCTCGCCTTCGCAACTCCCCGCCTGCCTGTCCACTCACCAACACCGCCCTGTATGGAAATCACTCAGGCTCCCAGCATACTTCACTAAAGAGGAAGGGGGATTCGGATCGACAAAGTCCTAGAACAACGAGCCGAAGCAACACCTGGACACCGGACCAATGCCATCCGGTAGGGAAAGTATTTGGCTAACTGTGACTAATTCTCGCTATCTTGCCATAGTTTGAAAGATACTGGACCAGAGTGACACCCCTGGACTTTTCGAGCCAAAAGCAGGACCTTGGGAGTTTCCCGTGAGGCTGGATCCCCGCCTCTGCGGCCCGAGCGGCAGCAGGAGCGACCTCCTCCTCCGTGGTGACTCATCGGCTAGGGAGCGGCGGTGGCGCAGGCGACCCACGAGCATCCCATTTAAAAGCTGAATTTTAATAAAGGCATTTAAAGGGAGCTGGTCTCCTGGCCCAATTTTTATCAGCTGGGGGCTCGCCCGGGAGTAGCCACGCCCAGAAGAGGACACCAGGACGGGAAGGCCACCCGACCTCGGACCTCCGGGACCGCTGGCCAACCGGACCCAGAAGGCGGCGCACCCTAGCAGCGTGGGACACCTCGGAGGAGCACTGGTAAAATCCTCCGGTGGCGGGAAGCGGAGGCGAACGAGTGTGGTGTGAATGAGAGGGGGGCCGGCAGCTCGGACCCCCCAAGCGAGTGTGGACCCCTGATTGTACCGCCTTTCCGGACTCCCGCGAGGGGGCCGGCCGGGAAAAGGGGGAAGCGAGTGGCCACTGTGTGACTGAGGCGCCTCCAGGGGCATTAGGGGGCCCCCCTCCGAACGGGCGGAGGGAAAAGGATTAGGTGGGAGTGGCCCGTCGTGTGAGAGAATAGGCCATCCCGAGTGTGCAGGGAGGCCGAGTGTGAGTGGAAGCACACACCACGCCGCGGATAGGGGGAGAGTAAACCCGGTCCAGTAGCCGGTGAGTGGGACCTAGGACTGGTAGCCTCCTTTCCGGGTTGTGGGAGAGTCTGGTGCAGAAGAGTAAATCCAGCCTGGTGCATTGCGCAGAGCAAGAGATTCTAGGTTGGTAGTCTGCACACGGGAATACAGAAGAGTAAGATCCAGTGAGTACAGGGACCCCTGCATTGCACGTGGCAGGGTAGTACAACAGGCTGGTAGTCTGTATTTCCTTGAGTGGAGAGTGCAGAAGAGTAAGATCCAGTCTGGTACAGAGACTCTGGCATAGCACGTGGCTAGATAGTATTTGGACTGGTAGTCTGCACTCTAGGGGGGCCTCAATAGGCGAGGGGCCTGAACATAGGGCGAGTGATTGAGTCGCCGCTGTACGCAGCAGACCTTGGCTGGGGCGGTGACCGCAAAGTAAGACGGTAACTGGCACCCTGGGCCCAGGTTGACCGGCCGCCTGCAGAAGGTTTGTTTGGTAGGAGAGTAAGATCCAGTCTGGTACAGGGACCCCTGCATTGCACGGAGCAGGATAGTATTCGGGCTGGTAGCCTACCGCGTGCAGTGAGTGAGTGGGTGCTGGCTGGGGTAGTGGCTGGAACCCTAGGGGCGGGTTGCCCAGGCTACCTACGGGGCACGTGAGTGTGGGTACAGGCCGGAGTAGTGGCTGGAACCCTAGGGGCGGGTTGCCCAGGCTACTTTCGGGGTACCAGTGTGAATGATGTTAGGACTTTGAGTTGCCCGTCTTTAATTTAAGTTCGGGTAAGAGCACCTTATAGTTTTAATTTTGACCCAGGGAGAGTGTGAGTGCAAGAGCCAACCAATTTTTGAGAAAGAAACTAATTCTTAAGAGTAAAATCAATTTTTGAGGAAGAATCCACCAATTTTTGACCCAAGTATGGGGTCATGCATAAGAAAACAGAGACCCCGTGAGGAAGGAGAGGGAAAGATAAAGAACATCCCGTCGAACAGCCCGTTAGGACGGATGCTAGGGTTGTGGGAGGTAGATGAGAGGACAAAAGATTTAGATCAAATAAAGATGATCCATTATTGTATGAAGGTTTGGCCAACTCTAGACCTTCCTGAAAGATGGCCGTGGTGCGGCACTAGCGACCCTTGGATGTACTCGCAGTTAGATCAGTATCTGAGAACCCAAGGGGACGCAGAACAACTATTATATGCTGCATGTTGGCAGAAGTCGTTAACAAAAACAGGAACAACAAAAATTTGTAAACTCCAAGGGAAAGAGCAAAATGAAAGTAAAGAGAAAGTGACACCGGAAGAGACCCACCGTAGGTGGGACCCCCTAGACCATTTACCCCCTCCCCCAGTTTATCCTGAAGCCCCCAGACCCATTTCTACTAACCCTCCGACCCTTCCTGCAGACCCGTCCCCAGCACCTATTCTCACTAACTCCCTAACCCTTCCCATAAGTCCTCCCCCAGTATACCCCACTTCCCCGCCCATTCCAACTAACCCTATGACCTCTCCAATAAATCCTTCCCCGACCACTTCTTTAATGGAACCATCAAAAGTGACTACACCCCAGAGTGAGATGACCTTCTCTGGAACTAACCCCTTCTGTTCCTCAGTGGCTACTAATACTGGCCAGGTCTCCTCCCCTCCTCCGTCCGTAGTTCCAGCTCCACCATCTAATTGGGGCCAAAATCAACCATCAACAAAGGTGGAGTCCCCGCAAGTAACCGACACCCCAGAGGGACCCTACTGTGGCACCAGGTCGCGAACCAAGCTCTATCCATTGAGGGAAGTCCCTATGGGAGGGGCGGCCGGAGGAATCGGGTTCGTAAATGCTCCCCTAACTGCCTCTGAAGTTAGGAGTTTTAAGAAGGAGCTGGGGAACCTGGTGGAAAACCCAGTAAAGGTGGCTAATCAATTGGATCAATTCCTGGGACCTAACATTTACACCTGGGGAGAACTAAATTCCATATTACATATCTTGTTCAACCCGGAGGAAGTCCGGTTAATCAGGACGGCAGGGATGCGAATCTGGGAAAGGGAAAATCGGATGGGCCCTCCAGGTGACCAGAAAGTGCCTATAGCGGATCCAGGGTGGGATCCCAATAGGGCAGAAGGAAGGCGAAACATGGAGGACTATAGAAGTCTAGTAGTAAGGGGCATCAAGGAATCCGTGCCCAGAAGCACCAACACCAAATTGGCTTTTGATGGTGCCCAAGAAAAAGATGAAACTCCTGCAGCCTGGTTAAACCGGCTTAGAGAAAGTTTCCAGCAATACTCAAGTGTGGACCCAGACAGCCA
>NW_027077121.1:0-25150 GCF_009819655.1 Sylvia atricapilla | reverse complement strand
TTTTTAATAAATCTGGACCAAATTTCCTTCATGGTTCCCCAGCTGGAGTTGGTTAAAACATCTGGCTATAATGGTGTCAGAGTCCGCAAACATCTGCAGGGAACCTGATGGTTCGTTTTGGGATCTCAGAGCACAAAAGACACAGCGGGGGACAACTCAGTTTATACAACAAATAGCACCTTTATTTAGTGCCACCAAAATGCGATAGTGGGGAGAGAAAATAGAGAATAGTAAGAAAGATAGAAAAGAGGGGAAAGGGGATTATAGCTACCAACGTGGAGGGCCGAGTCCTCGAGGCCGAGATGCCTATAGACACGAACTTCTCCAGTGGGGTGATCACGAAAGTGACCGGGAGTCTCCAGGGTTTTATAGGTTGGTCAAGGTGGGGACCAAAGCAAGTGGCACAGAGCCAAAGCAGGAGCCACCTGTGTTGAGGCAATGCAAGGGGCACAGAGCCAGAGTGGGAATCACCCGTGTTGAGGTTGGGTGCTCAGGGACAAGCTGCACACCGTACGTGCCGTACTCTGGTACGAGCGGACCAGTTTGGACAAGTAGCCTTGGCTCAGTCCACTGTGACCAGTTCCATTGTTCTGGCACTCCGTTCTCATGGAGATGCATATCAGTCCTCTGGGACTTGGCAAACATTCCACCTCAGCCAGGCCAGGGCTCCTTTCAGAGTCTGGGGTCTCAGTCCTCAGTCACTGGAGACGGTCGTGAGGCATATCACATCCTTGGACAGACTCTGACACTGGGTCACACTGGGGGCAACTGGGCATGACTGGGACCATGGTGGGAAGAACTGGGATTCCCATGGGTGTGACTGGGACTATACTAGGGGCAACTGGGTGCAACTGGAATCACACTAGGAGGAACAGGGAGAAACTGGAACCATGCTGAGGGCAACTGGGATCTTACTGGGATCACAGTGGGAGAGGCTGGGCCCATGCTGAGGGAGACTGGGATCATACTGGATCATGCTGGCAGCAACTGGGACTGCACTGAGGGTGACTGGGAGTGGCTGGGAGCAACTAGGACCAGGCTCGAAGAAACTGGGGACAACTGGGAGTGACTGGGAACATGCTGGGAGCAACTGGGATACATTGGGAGAGACTGAAACCACAGTGAGAATAAATGGAAAACACTGGAACCACACTGGATGATAATGGGAGCAGCTGTTCCCATGCTGGGATCACACTGGGATCCAACTGGAACGAGACTGGGAGTGACAGCAAAGGTGCTGGCTGTGACTGGAACCATGCTGGAGGTGACTGGGAGCAACTGGGCCCACACTGGGAGTGACAGGGAGTCACTCTGGGCATGACTGGAAACATCCTGGGAGTGTCTGAGAGTGACTGGGGTCATACTGGGGGTGACTGGAAGGAAACTGGAGGTGACTGGGTGCAGCTGGGATCATCGTGGGAGCCACTGGGATCATCCTGGGAGTGACTGGGATTACAGCAGGTGTGAATGGATCCTGACTGGGGCTTACTGGGAGCTACCGGGCCCATTCTCGGAGGAAAATGTGGACACATTGGGAGCAACTGGGATCAACTGGAAGGTACTGGAATCATGCTGAGGGGAATGAGACCACAACTGGGGAAAATGGGACTATACTGGGATCATTCTGGGACCACACACAGGGAAACTGCCAGGAACTGGGATCATGCTGGAGGCAACTGGGAGTAACTGGGAAAGACTGAGATCATTCTGAAGTAACCAGAACATTACTGGGGTTACTGAGATATACTGGGAGTGTCTGTGACCATACTGGGAGGACTAGAACCACACTGGGAACAGCTGGGGCCATGCTGGGGATCATACTGAGATGGACTGGGACTACTCTAGGAACAACTGGGATCATACTGGGAGGAAGTGGGAACAACTGCAACTATTCTGGCAGCAAGTGGCATCATACTGTCATCACAGTGGGAGCAGCTGGATCCCTGCTGGGTGAGACTGGGATCACATTGAGGGAGACTGGAATCATACTGGGATTGACTGAGAGTGGCTGTGAGCAACTGGAATCACGCTGAAAGCAACTGGAAGGAACTGGGAGTGACTGGGAACATGCTGGGGGTGACTGGGATATACTGGGAGAGACTGGGAGCCACGAGGATCACATTGGAGGCTACTGGGATCATGCTGGCATTGACAGGGAGCAACTGGGATCACACTGGGGGCCACTGGCATCATACTGGAAGTGACTGGGACTGACTGCAGTTAGACTGCAAGTGATTGGGATCATACTGGCAGTGGCTACAATCATACTGGGATTACAGTGGGCGTGACTGGACCCTGACTGGGGGTTACTGGGAGCTGCCAGGCCCATGCTGAGGGCCTACTGGGGATACAGTGGGAGGACCTGGGAGCAACTGGGAATGACAGGATGCATAGTGATGACAACTGGGATGTACTGGCAGTGACTGGGATAACACTGGGGGAAACTGAACCATGCTGAGGGAACTGGGAGTGCCTGGCAATGCCTATGGGAATGTTCAGGGAAACTGGGATATACTGGGAGTGTCTGAGACCATGCAGGTGGTGACTGGGACCACACCGGGAGCCACTGGGAAGGTACTGGGGGTGTGTGGATCCCCTCCCTTCCCCTCCCCTCCATTTTTGGGGCCCCCAGCCCCACTTTTGCGCTGCCCGCGCTCATTTCTTGGGCTGCCCCCGCGTGGGCGTGGCCATCGCTCGAAGGCTCAGGGCGGGGCC
This sequence comes from Sylvia atricapilla, assembly GCF_009819655.1. NCBI lineage: Eukaryota > Metazoa > Chordata > Aves > Passeriformes > Sylviidae > Sylvia > Sylvia atricapilla. Next base: position 22,435 of record NW_027077121.1, on the reverse strand, counting down.
ACGCCCCCTGAGCCAGATTGGGCCGCCCCGTTCCTGGAGCTCTCGCGAGAGTTGGCGGCGCGGGCGGGTCCCGCCAGGAGCCGCCGCCGCTCCCTCAGCGCCGCCCGGCTCGGTCCTTCCCTGAGCCCTTCCCGCTCCCTCAGCCCTTCCCGCTCCCTCACTCCGTTCCCTCAGCCCTCTCCGCTCCTGCATCCCGGCTGCTCTTCGTTCACACCGCTCCCTCAACCCTTCCCGATCCCTCTCCCCCTCCCTCTCAGCACGCAGTGCCCGCTCCACGCCGGAGCCCCGGGACCGCCTGTGCCCCTCAGCCGGGGCCGGAGGAAGGACGGGCACCGTCCGGAGCATCCCCCCCGGCCAGGAGGGCGGAGATCTCCCGCTGGTGCCCCGGCGTGAGGCGGATCTTCCCGGTGTGGATGGGAACCGGAGGAGGCGCCGGGAAGTCTCTCCGGGCGCTGCCAGCGAGGGTTTCCCGCAGGAATCCAGCGGGGAAGGCGGGGGCACCCCTCAGCTGGGCCGGACCATCCCAGTGCCTCCCTGGCACGACTCCGGCTCCGTTCCCGCTGCCACCGGGATCCGGAGTCCCACAGGGACCCGCGGCCGTCCCCACTGGGATTTGGGGATCCCCGCCACCAAGGCTTTGAACTCCCTTTCCCAAGCTCCTCTCAGTCTCCTCAGTGGATTCTCCAGCCAGGAGGGGATTGCCCTGCTCCAGAGCCACTATCCCGATAGGAATGCCGAAGGAGCTGCCTTGGCAGCTGGAATGGGGCTTGGATGCCCAGAGACCCGTCCCCACCGTATTTTGGCCCCTCTAGGTGCACCTGTAAGCAATGCCAAAGGCTGAAAATCCCCCAAAGCATCACAAAGTTTCTGGAGCCCTTTTCCCACGGCTGATTTCTGCAGGTTTTCATTCCTTTTTTTTGCCCCTGCAGGGATCTTCCAGCCTTCACCTTGCAAAAGAACTGCGATTTTAAAACATCAGAACCTGAGAGTGACCACGGCCAAGTTAAAAAATAAAAGAAGCACGGTGAGGTTGTTGATTTGGTGTAATTGATATCCCCTCCGCAGCTCTGGCAATGGGCAGCGTGTGGGTGGGTGAGAGGCTGGACATGAGGCCAAAGGGGCCCTGGGCTGACCCTCAGCGTGGGCAGCAGCTCCGGGGGGATTCTGCCCCTGGGCCCCGCTCAGGTGAGACCCCACCTGCAGAGCTGGGACCCCACCTGCAGGATGGGGAGCTGCCGGGGCCAGCCCAGAGGAACTGGAGCCCTCTGGAGCCAGGCTGGGAGAGCTGGGAATGTTCAGCTGGAGAAGGGAAGGATCCAGGGAGAGCTCAGAGCCCCTGGCAGGGCCTAAAGGGGCTCCAGGAGAGCTGGAGAGGGACTGGGAGCACCTGGAGCTGCTGCCAAAATCCCGGTGTGACCCTGGCCCCGCCCCCCGCCCGGGCTCGAGCCCCACCCCTTCCCAAACCCTTAGCCTCTGACCAATCAGATCGCTCTGTCACATTCTGGACACGCCCCCTCTGTTTGTTCACAGTGTGGAACGTGCCTTGCTCCGCCCCTCAGGCTGTTTCTCGATGCCCATTGGCTGTCGCCAAGGGCAGTGGGGCGTGGCCAGGAATTGGAAAGCGGCCGTGAGCAGCGGCGGCAGCGGTGGCAGAACGAAGTGGGCGGAGAGTCATGGAGCTCCGAGCGGCTCTGCTGAGCTCTTCTGCGCTCAGCTCTTCCCCTCTCCTCTCCTCCCTTCCCCTCCCCTCCCTTCCTCTCCCCTCCCTTCCCCCTCCTCTCTCCCCTCCTCTTCTCTCCTCCCCTCCAACCCTCTCATCCCCTCCTTTGCTACCCTCGCCTCCCTTCTCATTCCCCTCCCCACCCCCTTCCTTCCATCCCACTCTCTCTCCTCCCCTCGCTTCCCCTCCTCTCCCCTCCCCTCTCCCCCCATCCTTTCTCCTCACCTCCCTTCCCCTTCCCCTCTCCTCCCCTCCAACCCTCTTATCCCATCCTCTCCTACCCTCCCCTCCCTTGCCGTTCCCCTCCACACCCCTTCCCTTCCGTCCCTGTCCCTTTCCATCACCCACCCCTCCCCTCCCTTCTCCTTCCTTTTCCTATCCTCTCCTCCCTCTCTTCCCTCCCCCGACCCCTCCCCTCCCTCCCCCTCTTGGCTCTGCCCAGCTCCTCTCCTATCGTGTCCTCTCCTGTCCTGTCCTCTCCCCTGTCCCCTTCCCTTCCCTTCCCTTCCCTTCCCTTCCCTTCCCTTCTCCCTTCCCTTCCCTTCCCTTCCCTTCCCTTCCCTTCCCTTCCCTTCCCTTCCCTTCCCTTCCCTTCCCCTCTTCTCCCCTCCCTTCCTCTTCCCTCCCCTCTCCTCTTCTTCATTCCCCTCCCTTCCATCCCGCTCACCTCCCAACCTCCCCTCCTCTTCTCTGCTCCCTCCCCATCAATCCCCCTCTTCCATCCCATTCCCCTCCCCTCCTATCCACTCTTCCCTTCCCCTCCAATCCCCTTGTTCTCCTCTCCCCTCACGTCCTCTCCCCTCCCATTCCTTTGCCCACCTCTTCCCTTCCATCCCGCTCACCTCCCCTCCTCTCCACTTCTCCCTGCCCTTCCCATCTCCTTTTACTCCTCCCCTCCCCTCCCCTCCCCTCTTTACTCTGCTCCCTTTCACTCTGCACTTTCCGCCCGACAACAACGGCTGCGGAGGCCCCACCACAGACTCCGCTCCACAGAGACCACCTCCAGCCCAGCACCGAGGTGAGCACCCCACTAAGGGGAGGAGGATGGACATGACCTGATCCCCTCATTCCCACAGAAAACCTTGGTCCCAGCCAAGTTGCAACAATGAGGGTGCAGAGACGCCAGCAGAAACTCCGCTCCACCAAGACCACCTCCAGCCCAGCACCAAGGTGAGCATGAAAGGAGACCATCTGGGCCCCATGGTAAGGGGAGGAGGATGGACATGACCTGCCCACGCTTCTCCCCACAGAATGCCTTGATCCTAGCTGAAGAGCAACAGCGAAGGGTGCGGAGGCCCCACCAGAGAAACTCCGCTCCACAAGGTCCACCTTTCACCTGCACTAAGGTAAGCACAAGCAGAAACCACCCAGCGCCCATCCATTGCACAGGAGGAGGATGGACATGACCTGACTCTCCTAATTCCCACAGAAAATAATATTCCTAGCTAAAGAGCAACAACGAGGGTTGTGGAGATCCCACGACAGACTCCGCTCCACAGAGTCCACCCTCAGCCCACACTAAGGTAAGCAGGAACAGAGATGAGCCGGCTTCCCCCGGCCTCCCAGTAAAGGGAGGAGGGCAGGGATGACCTGATGCCCTCATCCCCACGGGGAACGAGGATAGAGATACCCTGGCCCCTCCATCACGGAGGAGGAGCCAGGCAGCCCAGCCCCTATCCAATAGGGCTGGAGGCTTGGAGTAGACCCAGCAGCTCCTTAGTGGGAGGATGGAGAAGAACCCGGACGCCCCCGATGACGGGGCTGAGGACGGCATGGCCGGGGTGGCAGGTGGGAGTAAAGCCCGGCCCCTCCATAGCTGGAGGAGGGAGAAGAAAAGGATCCCAAGCCTGGCTTGGTGAAAAGGGATGGAGAAGACCCAGTCCCTCCAGAGCCTAAGAGTTGCTGGCTCTTCCCAAGGGAAACTTTTCAACAGTTTTCTTTTTCCCTAAACAACCTTGTGGAGACAATGTTTCTTTCCCATAACAACAGGTGTTGTTTGCTATTTCTGTTATTTAGCCAGTGGGAGAGGTGTCAGTCCTATGGACCAATAATGTGAGACCCTCTTCTTAGTGCAGAGGGTTATAAAAGAGCTAAATGAATTGTAAATAAAACCTTCTGATCTCTACTGCCTCCTGACTGGAGTCAAGCATCTTTATTTCGTACCCTACTGCAATACTGCACCCGGGCTGGAGGTGGGGGCTTGGAGATTTGTTTGTGTCACGAGTGACTCGTTGGGCAAACGGAGTTCAGTCCCAGCACTTGATGTGTTTTTTGACACTTTTACTTTGTCCTTACCTTTGCTGAGCCAGGGTTGGTGGCTGAGCCCCTCCGATTTGGGGGGGCCAGCGTGGTCCCTCGCTGCCCCGGCGGTTCTCGGTCCTTCCCTTTGTTGAGCCGGGGCTGGTGTCGGTCTCTCCTGAGGGTGTCTGTCCTTCCCCCGGCCCGAGCCGTTGGCAGCGCTGAGGAGCACAGGCGGTCCCGGGGCTCCGGCGTGGAGCGGCACTGCCCGGCTCCGAGTGCAGCGCCAGGGGACACCGGAGGGGCTACTGCCCCTCGTTCTCCTCGGCCCGGCAGACGGCCGTGGTGGGCTCCATCCTCCTCGCCCCGGGGGCATTTCCATCATCGGTGCCCCGGGGGAATTCTCCGCCAGTGTCCATCGTCCCAGCCCGGGGGATGCTCTGTCCATGTTCGTGGTTCTGTAGTCCCCCAGGGATCTTTGCCCCGCTGTCCTGGGGGTTCCCCGGTGCAAGGGGAGGGGTCTCTGGAGGTTGCAGTCCCATTCTTTGGGTGCCCAGGTGCACGGGGAGGGGTCTGGGTGTTCCAGCCCCAGTTTTGGGGCTCCCCGCCCCACTTTTGAGAGAGACTGGTATTGAGTGGGACCATTCTGGGTGACACTGGGATCATTGTGGACTTTTACTGGGATCATACTTGGGATGATTTGGTGTCTGCTAGGGGCCACTAAGGGCAACTGGGATCAGACTGGGAGGACCTGGAAGCAACTGAGACCACACTGGGGGGAACTGGGTTAGGGGCTCAGGTTAGGGCTAGGCTTAGAGTTAGGGTTTGGGTTAGGTCTAGGGCTAGGGTTAGGGTGAGCGTTAGGGTTAGGGTTAGGTCTAGGGTAATGGTTAGGGCTAGGGTTAGGTCTAGGGTTTAGGTTAGGGTTAGGATTGCGGTTAGGGTTAGGGCTAGGGTAGGGTTAGGGGTAGGGTTAGGGCTAGGGTTAGGTTTAGGTTAGGGTTAGGATTGCGGTTACGGTTAGCGTTAGGTCTAGGGTTAGAGTTAGGGTTAGAGTTAGGGTTAGGATTAGGGTTAGGTTTAGGTCTAGGATTACGGTTAGGCTTAGGGTTTGGGTTAGGTCTAAGGTTAGGGTAAGGGTTAGGGTTAGCGTTAGGGTTAGGTCTAGGGTTAGAGTTAGGGTTAGGGTTTGGTCTAGGGTTAGGTCTAGGGTTAGGATTATGGGTTAGGGTTAGGTTTAGGGTTAGCGTTAGGGTGAGGTTTAGGTCTAGGTTTGGGGTTAGGGTTACGTTTAGGGTTAGGCTTAGGTCTAGGGTTAGGTCTCAGGTTAGGGTTACGTCTAAGGTTAGGGTTAGGGTTACGTCTAGGGTTAGGGTGAGGGTTAGGTCTAGGGTTTAGGTTAGGGTTAGCATTAGGTCTAGGTTTTGGGTTAGGGTTATGGTGAGGTCTAGTGTTTGGGTTAGGGATAGTGTTAGGGTTGGGGTTATGTTAGGGTTAGGGTTGGGGTTAGGGTTAGAGTTAGGGTTAGGTCTGGGGTTAGGTTTACGTCTTGTGTTAGGGTTAGCGTTATGGTTAGGGTTCTGGCATCAGAACAGGATCATACTGGAAGTGACTGGATCTATGTATCTGGGATTACGCTGGGAGGAAATAGGGCCTTGCTGGGGACAAATGGGATCGTACAGGGAGGAACTGGCACCACACTGAGAGTGACTGGGGTCATACTGGAAGTGACTAGGAGCAGGCTTTGGGCAACTGGGACCATATTGGTGAAACTGGGATATACAGGGAGGGACTGGAATTATGCTGGAGGTGACTGGGAGTGGCTATGCACAACAGGAATCATGTTGGAAGCTAGTGGGAGAAACTGGGAGTGAGTGGAAACACACTGGGGGTAACTGGGATTTAGTGGAAGAGATAAGGAGTGACTGGGATCACAGAGTAACCATAAAGGAAGTTACAGGAATAATACCAGGAGTATCATGGAGTCACTGAGATCATACTGGGAGTAACTGGAACCATACCGGGAGTGCCTGGAACTATAGTAGGGGTGAATGGGAACACCTGGGTCCATGCTGGGATCATACTGGGTTCATACTGGGAGTGACTGGGATGACACTGGGATCACACTGAATATAAATGAAAGTGACTGGGATCACACTGCGGGTAACTGGGAGCCAAAGTATTAGCAAGGAAAACGCATAATCACGGATGATTATGTGGGTGCTTTATTGATGAGAGCTTTGGGAGTCGGGGTACAAACCCAAATCCAACTCCGACGAGGGTTCAAGAAAGCCCCAATATTATACCCCTCTGTTACACAACTCTATGTTGAACATTAACCTCCATTGTTCTATTGTATATACCCAAGCATGAGTTTTGGTGAATATTTTCTTTTGTGATTCTCATGATTCTAGTTTGAGATAATAATTATGTTCAGCTACCAACAATCATTACAATTATATTTATCTTATGATGATTAGGTACAGTTTCATCCGACCTAGTAAAGGATAGATTTATTTCCAAGTACAAATCGTCCCAACCTTTTCTTTCTCCCCCCATCCCGATTACCCAGGCAAAGTTATACTTGATTTGGTTGGAAAAATGGGAGCAACATCCTGGTTGCAGAGAAGCTGAGGTTCTATTCCGCAGCTTTGTGGCAACAGAAATTATTAACCCTATCCTAACAAAAGGGCCCATACTGGGAGTGACCTGGGCCCCCCTGGAGGAACTGGGGCTTGGGGTTCTTCTTCCCCAGGGCTGCCCCGGTTCTGCTGCCACCCCCAGCCCCACAAAGCCAAGGGACAGGGGACAGCTGAGGGACACACGGCCTGCCCCAGGGACTCTGAGCTCCAGCACTCTGGGCTGTTGTGCCCGGGCTGCTGCCCTTGGGCTCCCAGCACAGGCCAAGGGGGAACAATCCCCTCCAGAAACTGTTGTTGGCTTTAAGCTTTGCTCTGGAACATTCCCAAGGAGCCACCTGCAGTGGCTGGAGCCCGGCCGGGTGCCTGGGGCCACCAAAGCCGCTGTGGCAGTGCCCTCCTGCCCCGGGCAGGGCAGAGAACAGCCAAGGAAAGGCTCGTGCTGGGCTCAGGGCAGGGACAGGGCACTCCCATGGCACTGCCACGGGCACAACAGAGTCAGCCTGGGGAAAGGATTGGCATTTATGGCCCATGGAATCCCAGCAGGGATTGCTTCTCATCTCATCGCTTTCATTGGATTGGTCATCGATTCAAATCATTTCCCCATGGAATTCCCATGGCAGTGGGTAGTGGGGGAGATCCATCCATGGAATTCTCACCTGACTGGGATGAGAGTGAGCTCCAGTCATGGAAATTCTCCGGGAATTCCTGCATTCCCAAGTCTCCCCGTTTCTGAATGCCACATTCCCGTAGGAATTCCCCTTCCCCTCCCACACCCACCTTTGTGTTCCAGAGCCTCCCAACCATATCTAATGTCTTTTGGGTGCTCTTCCACACAGGTGTACTCCAGGTAATGCTTCATCTGCTCCACCATGATCCTTTTGGATTCCCAGCATCTCTGGGTGATCCAGTGGCACCGTGGGACACTGCAAAGCTCCCAGATCCCAGCTGGAAGGAGATGAAATCCCACCGGTCGTAGCCATACCTGTGGGATCCAGGGATTCTTTGTTGGACAGGAGGTCACAGCTGGAAACCACCTGCACCATGTGGAGACCTGGGAACGAGGAGAGAAGGGACCCATGGAGTCGTGTCCCAGCCCTGTTGGAAAGCAGGTAGAAATCTCCCAGGACCCCGTGCACACAGGCTGAGAGGCAGAAAAGAATACAAAGGTTGGTTTGAAACCCTTGGAGATACATGAAGTCACACAGACATGAAGTGGGAATGTAAGTTTTATTTCAGTAAGTAAAATAGGAGTAAATTTATGAGTAAAATTGAATAAAAATATGCCTTAAGTGTCTTAAAGAAACAAGAGACTGTATTAGTTGATAGAAAGGCTCACAGTCCAGTTTAAAGTTCAGTAGCATTACCTTTTACTAAGTTAACTGTCCTAGACATGACATAAACATACCAGAGCATTGCTGACCTTGCTGGACAGAATAGACGGGCTGTAGGTGTAGTCCTTGTGTAAGAAATGACCCCATTGTCCCACAACTGTGTTAGACCAGGACAGGTGCAAAATGGCGCGAATTGCATCGTATTTGTAGCTGGTTGGAGGATTTAGGATTAGAATGCATTGTATCAGAGCTGCTGCTGCTATTGCTTGGCACATGGGCACTCTGTGCTGGAAGGCATTTGGCATGATGGCATGGACTGTAACACTCTGACCTTGGTGAGACTGATCCAGCCATGTCACAAACGACTTTTCCAACCAGCAGCACCTCTCTTGTTCCTCGGCTGGCCCGCTCCAACTTGCCAGCTGTCCATCAGCAGTGTGCCCGCTGCTCCTGCGTGCTGCCAGTCCTTCCCTGGCAGTGACAGCAGGAGCTGCTCCTGCCGCCGGCCAGCTCCTGTGCCTGGAGTCCCTTCCCGTGCTGGCAGCACAGGCTCCCTCTTGCCTTGAGCCAAAAGCCTGCCTGCCCCTTGGGCTGCCTTTGCCAGGTGTCTTCTTCCAAGCCTTTGACTCCCAGGCTTCTGCCCAGCCCAGGGACATTTGTTATTTCCATCCCCTGCTAGTTTGACACCAGGAACCATTCTGGTTATACCTAAGAAGTGAATCATGAAGATTGTGGTGCGTTCTTGTCCACAATGTCCTGGTAAGACCAAGAACATTCTGTTGTTACAGCTGCGATTGTGGCTGTTCCTTCACCATTTATTCCACACTGCACAACTAAAGAAAATCTCTCCTTTTTCTTACTAAGCTACAGCTTAGTGCAAATATGGGTTAAAAGAGAATGAATGTCATAATTCCTTTTTATTTTTTGGTCACTAGTGGATACCTCCCTGAAGGATACAGAAGAACTCAAAAATGTGCATACAATGAAGAAAAAGGCAACACAAAACTCCCTCTGGATGACGAGGTTAGAAAACCCATTTTAATTTGTGTCACTGTTTCACACCACATCCGCCTAAACTGACAGCAAATTAAGCTGATGTTTTCCATGCTGAGGCAGTTTTGCAATGAAGCAGCAGCGTGTCATGATGCTAAATAAGAATCTGGCACTACCTCTAATGTTCACTGCTACAAAGTGTATCAGTACACAGCAAGGCAGACTGGGTTCTCACAGTTATTCCTCCACTCCCCTCGCCCAGCCTGAGTGCCAGTGGATGATGTGCTGGGCATGGACGGAGAATTCCATGGACAAAATCCTCCCCCATCATCACATTGACATCTGCCCATTGCTCTGGGTAGCACCAGTCTTCACTTCTTTAAGTGGAAACATTGAATTGATGGAAGATCCTTACATCTGCAATACCAATATGCAAATTCAGAAAAATCAACTTCGGTTTAAAAAGGCAATTTATTTTAAATTGCTACACCCACACTGCTGGTATAGAAAAACACAAATATCAATTAAAGCTTTTCAAACTAGTTTATTGTTAGAATTGTGCTATGTAAAGAGATTCAAATATAACCTTAAATTAAAAAAATAATAATTTCTTCCAACCCTCTATAACCACTCACTATACACAAATATGAATTGAAGTATAACAGTTTACTTCATTACATATTACTACAACTATACAGTCCATATACAAATACAAAGTATCAGTATTCCTCTCTAAAGAATCCCAGACCCCATACTAAAGAAATATAATTCTAGAACCATACAACATAGTACATATTTAAATATTTGTAAATACATGACCATACAATAGACAGATGTAAATACAGAATTCATATTTCATATGACATAAAGCAAGACACATAGAAATACAAACATAACAAAACTATCTATAAAAATGCAAACATCATTGTACCAATATAAGAATCTTTACAATCCCATCAACACTGCTATACAGCCATACATCTGAACAAGTATGTCAGTATAAATACAGATGTAAGCACATCAATATACATGCATCAAGAGAACAATATACATACATCTATACCAGTAAAAATACACCAGGGTACATAAGTAAATAACCATGAACTTCTAACTCTCTCAGTCCAGCTGTAACCATCTCTAGCCCCAGCTCCATCAGCAGGGATTGCAGCTGCCCAAGTGCCCAGGCTCTCCCTGGGTCTCTTCCTCCCGTGCAGAGCAGCTCTCCTGGGCAGGGACAGCAGGTGGGACATGTGGGAAGCAAAGGGAACACTGAGTCAGGGTCGGGACGTTTCCCTTGGCAGCACCTGCCCTTCAGTCAGGGCAGGGCAAATCCCAGCGCCTCCCCAGGAGGGTGAGGAAGAAGAAGTTTGGCCCAAGCCCACGGCCAAAGCCCAGGCCACCCTCAGCCCCACCTGCCCCACCGGCCCTGCGGCCTCAGCCGGGCTCTGGGCTGGCAGCAGCAGCTCCCTGGTCCCTGCTGGAGCTGGTGGCCTTCAGCTTCTCCCTGCTGCCTCCCGGCAGTCTGTGCCTGTCCTCAAGTCTGCAGGGCAGCTGTGGCCAAAGTGGAGCCTCACGCAAGTTTCTGTTGCTTGTTCTTTACAGAACTTTGGTGAGGAGCTGCAGCAAACTCAGGCTAGGATCAAGGCAATGGATAAGAGGCTGGAGGAAGAAATGAAAATTCCAAGAGAAAGAGAAGAGAAAGTTCATCTCCTTGAGGAGCAAGAGGCTCTAGAAAAACCAGTGAGTGAACCAGCAATAGCTACTGCAGTCACCAACCTGGTGCTTTGTGCCCTTCTTGCCTTTCCCCTGCAGAGCAGCAGAGGCATGGGGTGATGCCTCTGAGTGCCATCCTGCTCTAGTGTCAGTCCCAGACACTCTGAAGGACACTCCCTGCTCTGCTGAACCTCAGCTGCTGCCCTGGACAGTGGCACAAGTGCTTTGGCCTTTTGGCCAGCAGGCATCTGAAGGCATTCCTGCTGGCCTGTTCCTGCTCTCCTTGTTTCTTGAGGTGTTCTTGCAGGTGAACACGGTGACCCAGAGGGATCTGGAAACAAGCTGTCTGTATCCCTTGTCAATCTGGTCTCTCCCTTTCCTCACAGTCGATGACTCTTGGCTGACAGGGACAAGCTGGACTCTCTGACTGCTTTGTTCTTTTTGACTTGAGGTGGGAGTGTTGCCATCTGGCCTGGCAACCTGCAAAGATTTCCAGCAAGTGACTGGCAACGAGGAGCCCCAGGATTCCTCTGAGGCACAGAAACTGTCCCGAGCAGAAGCGCTGCCAGTTGGGCACCTTCTGAAGATGGTGGAGAAAAAGAGAACTCCGTGGAAAGAGGTAGAACATTTGAACAAGGAGCTGCAGGTATGTCTGCAGCCCTGGGAGGGGGAAAGAGTCCTTGGGAGAAAGTGGAAGGGTCACATTGGCAGTCACCTTTCAGAAAATCCATGCGAATGGTTTTGGGAGAAAATGGAAAATGAATCTGGCCATGAACTTGAGTAAAACCAGCCTTTGGATTTGACCCACCTAATTTCATACGTGGCCATCAGAACAAACCCATGGCAGAGGCCTGCATGTGGCTGACAGCATCTTCCTAAGGCCTTGCGTTTGAAAGGGGATTGGGGGCTAATCTCTGCCAGCCACTTTTCTGACACCAACTCCTTTGTTGTCTCAGATCTACACAGGCTCTTCTGTTCAACCTGCAGCAGCAGCAGCAGCAGCAGCAGCAGTGTCACCTAAAGGAGCCTTTGCTGCCCCAGCTGAGAAGTGGAGCCCGGGCAGTTTGTTCAGCTCCAGCCCTGACACAGCTGCTGCCCAGCTGATTTGTTAAAAAAATATGGATATTGATCTAATACCAATATCCAACTATGACGGACAAAGACTCTCTAACAGTTTGAAGTTAGAAAGTGTATGTTTATTACGACGCCGGGCAGCGTGAGGGATAGCTCCCAAATACACACGCGCAATTTACAGATGATCACAGGGTCTTTTTATGTACAAAAGTGTTGAATACCCAAAACACAAATGCATATTCATGACTCTGGTCCATCCCATTCCCCGCTTCGTATGGTAATTAGCCAAAAAGCAATTAAGCATGCATAGTTTGTTCTTTGAAATGAGTCGGTGGTCCTTTTTAGGGGGTGGGGTCTCAAAATGATGAAGTAAGATGCGTCTTCCTCGCTCTGCCTTTTTAACCTTTTAGTGTTGGTGACACCTGGATCCTGTTTTCTCAAGACTATCTGATTTATGATCACATTGTGTTCTTGGAGTCTATTGATTAAGTTGACAGGTCTCCTGATTTATCGGTTCCTTAAATCCGGCTTATGTTAAAAAAGGGAGTTTACCTCAGCAATGTCTAGTTAGTAAAAGGGGAGTCTACGTGCTAAAGTCCTTTATTCTTCAAAATGTAAAGGGAAGTCTACGTCAGCAAGTCCACGTCTAATTCTTTAACTAAAGTCCTTAATTCTTTAAAATTAATATCTCACAGCAACAGGAGATGGAGGACAACTCCCTGGAGCTCCTGAGTACGTCTTGTGTCTTTCTTCTCTGAGGGACAGTGTCTTGTGTGCACGTGTCAGCAGAGCTGGACCAAAGGATCCTCCTCACTTTGGTGTCCCAGGGACATTCAGGGCTCCGCACAGGAAATGCTGTGCTCTGAGGCAGCAGGAGAGTGCCCTGGGTGTTCCTGCTGCCTCTGAGGGCAGCTTGGACCTGCTGAGCTTTGCCTGAGCTTCCCTATCTGCAAAAGGCAGGAGCAGGGATTGTTCTTGCATCAGCAGAAGGCTGTGAACTAGCAAATGATCTGGCCAAGTCCTGTGTGCTAGTGGCCAAACCGGATAGAATAGTGAGCTTCCTGAATTCTCCTTAGACTCCTGACTTCTCACTCGTCACCAGAGCAAAACAACTTCAAACAAATTGATTGGTTTGGCATTTTGTCTCTTTGTTGTGGTTTTGTTTCTAGTTTGGGTTTTTTTTCTGGATTTTTTTGGGTAGAGGTTTTTTCCACCCTGAAGGAGCTCTTCTGCCCCATGTGTCTTACTGGTGTCATTTTTATGACTTTTCTCATTACCACTACTACATCTACAGGATTTTTTTACGATATTATTACATTTTTGTCAGTGAGAGCTCCTTTGAAAGAACATCAGCTGACAGCAGAAACAGAGAGCAAGAGCTGGGGTTTTTTTGTACCTCCAATGAAAAGACAGATAATTTTATCACAATCTGTATTTTATATCCTAGTTTTGTTCTTAGAAAGATGTGTCTAAGAGACACATCACTGTGGTGTGATCAGATAAAAGTACACTAGAGGCATTTCTCAGGAGTGAGCCTCCAGCCCCTCTGCTGAATATTGCTCAGATCCATGGCACTTTTTCCTACCTGATTCCCAGTCATTCCCATGACTGTTAGAATGCTTCCCATTGGCCTCAGCTCTGCTCAGGTCAGTCTCGAGGACAACACATCAAGCCCTTTGTGATTCTGCAGCACAAGTCATTCTGCTTTTTGCCCAGAACAGCTGCCAGGACTGTGCTCTCAGATAAGACCTGGTGGGGCTGAGAACAGAGCCCAGCTGACTCTCAGTCCGCTATCACCTGCTGGCACAAAAAGGGCATTGATGTGCACCTCGGTGTGTCTGATCTCCAAGCCAATCCTGCTGTGTCCTGAATGGGGGCACCAGCTTGGAAGGGGCTGGCTCTGGCTGTGCCTTCTTCCCACTGCTTGTCAGTGCCGGTGCTTGGGCTTTGGCAGCTTTGTTGTGGTGGCTGCCCTGCCCCTGAGGGCCGCTGTGACTGCCGAGGCTGGAGCCTTCCTTAGCTGGGAGAGTCCCGCTGCCGCCCGGCCGCTGCAGCGCGGAGCTGCCCCGAGGCAGCAGCCCCTGCTCTGGGCCGGCTCCTGCATGGCCTGGGCTGGGCTCCCAGAGGGTCACATCTCCTCTGGGCAGCTGTCCGTGTCCCCCTGGCACCTGAGGAGCGCTGCTGTCCCTGCTGCCCTTGCCTGCTGGGGGAAGAGGGGCACGTGTGCGGGGCTGAGAGGGCGAGTGCAATGGCAGGGACTGATCCCTGCTGTCAGGAGGAGGAGAAGCAGTGTGCTTCTTCACCTGGGGCACAGGCAAGGGCATCTTCCAGCTCAGCCTGCTCCTCAAGGGTGAGGGTCCTGCTGCTGAAGCCCCCTTGGGATTGGTTATAGCATGAGCTGCTCTGGTTTACAAAGGGGAAGGAATTGTTTTGGCACACTGCTGCAAGGTGGAGAAGATGCTCTCCTCTCCTGGGAATGCATCTCCCTGTGCTTTGTTTTCTGTCAAGAGATCTCTTCAAAGGACTGTAGAAAATCAGTCTCTGTGCTGGCCTGCTTGTACTGCACAGCTGCCTGTCTTGTTGTGGTTGTTGTTGGTGTTAGCCAGCTGATCACAAAGGACTCAGAAGCCCAGACTGTCCAGTGGGGCTGCCTTTTGTGTCTCTTGGATGGTGGGATCTCTGCTTTCAACTCAGCATCTTGCATTTTGTTTCCCTCAGGGCAAATGGTGAGCACGGAAAATCCCTGGAGGAAATACACTGAACGGGAAAATCTTGGCCAAGGGTGAGTCCAACCACAGTTACTTCTACATAATCATGGGGCAGGTGATTTGCTGCTGGAATATCTGTCAAATGTGAAGGCAGGCAAGCTGCAAACATATTCACACACTGGAGTCTGTCTGCCCCATCTCTCAGTAGCCACCAGAATTTGTCAGTGTGGTCTGGAGGCATTGTCAAAGACACTTCTATTGCACTGTCAGAAACACCAACCCACCTCCTATCATAGCAGTGAGATAACACTTCTCAGGAACATTTCTTCCCAACAATTAGCTGAAAGAAATAGTCTATGGTCAGGATTAAAACCTCCCAGTTTAGAAACTGAAATCCAAGATGAAAGAATCACCTGGCCTTTTGAGCTGAGGCACTAAAGCCCAGTGCTTCAGGAACAGGCCCAGTGCCCATGCATTGGAGAGGAAAATGCATCATTTTCCTTCTGGTAGACCCCTCCTGCATGCTGCAGGTTGGAGGCATTTCCAGCAGGCATCTCCTGTCTGGGCTGGCTTTCACTCCAAGATCAAAATGACTTCTCCTTTCTTTGCTGCTGTTTTGTTTCTAGGGGTTTTGGAGCTGTTTGCAGAGCAGTCAACACTGCCACAGGACGAGAGGTAAATGACAACAGTCCCTGCAGATTCTGCTGCCTTCCAGGGCTTTCCTGTCTTGTGTCAGCTGGGGCTGCAGCTGTGGGCAGAGCTGTGCTGCAAAGGCACAAGAAGCACAGCCTGGTGCCAGCCTGCCAACTGCATGTGGGACACTCTTTGTCCTGCTCAGCTGCCAGAAGGAAGGCAAGGAGGGCAGCGGTTCGTTCAGAGAAGGACGCTCTCCCTGGCTCTCAATTGCTCCAACAAAGGTGGTGCCTGAGAGCAGCTCTTGTGGGCTACGACTTCAGAGTCCCAAATTCTCATTTCTGGCTGCCAGCAAATACATCTGAATGTTCCTGGCAGTTCCTTAGCCACCTGCAGCGCTGCACTTGGGAACTGCACGGAGGGAGAGATCTGCAAGGCGTCCCTAAAAGCCCCAAGCCCTGCCTATAGCCCAGGATGTATCCACAGAGTACCAAGGCATGCATTACCTCTTCTGAAGTACAGACAGAGAAACAGAGAGTGTGCACACAGCTTTGGGGGTGATAGTTGAGACTCCATTGTTAACAAGGGGACAAGGCAAAATGTGGTCAGTGGGCTACACGTCCTGTAACTGTCCCCAAAGGAGCAGCGAAATGTGCCATTGGAATGTCAGTTCCTAATGACTCCTTTGTCTAATCACAAGGCACTTTGGCACGGCTCACCTGTGTCATTGCAAAATCACTTGTCCCATGTGTGTTGTGGTCTCGTGCCACCAACTTCTAAAGTTACTGATTTTCAGTGTCATTCTAGGTGGCCATCAAGAAAATCAATCTTCAAGGACCGAGCGTGATGCAAGATATTGTTACTGAAGTCACGGTCCTGAAGAGGAATAGGAGTCCCCACATTGTGAATTATTTAGACAGGTGAGTGGTCATGGTCTCATCCCATGAAGGTTTGCTTGCATACTAAAAGCATGCAAGGTTAAAAGCCCACTTTGGACACTGGCAGAAAAGAGGGGTGGTAATTATTATTTCTCTACTCATCTCCAATGGATGGGAAGAAAGTCTGTTTTGTCTCCATGAGTCTTCCCTGGCTTTCAAACACAGAGTTGGAAAATTGTCCAAAAACCTGGAGCAACCCTACCATACTAAATCAGTACCTTGTAAGTTCACTGCCTCCATGTTAAAACAGGATTGATTTTTTAAGGTGTCTTCAAGGCTGATGAAGCATCCTAGAGAAGATTTCTCTTGGATTGCTGCCCCTCTTTTCCAGGGCTGGCCATGCCAGGAGCACTAAGTGCTTCTTTCCAGAAATACCATGCCAGACAGGTTTTTCATCTTGGCTGTTACTAAACTGCACTTTTTGCCTCCTGGACATCAGAGACATCTCCTTGATCACAGATGTGCCATTCTCCTTGAGACTGCACAGACTGCAAACAATGCACAGCCTGGAGGGAATGGCTATTCCTTGAATTCTATCCTTGTCACAAAGAGACCCAGAAACAAGAATCAAGCAAAGAAACCAATGTATTCATGTTCACCTGCATGGCCTTGTTTCCTTCTTTCAGCTACATTGTGCGTGAGGAACTCTGGCTGGTGATGGAGTACATGGATGGAGGCACTCTGAACCATGTCATCATGGAGACAGAGATGACAGAAGACGAGATTGCAAGCCTCAGTCCGGAGGTCAGTCAGGGATCCCAGCTGTGCTTCCCAGGGCTTGGGCAGGATTGTGTGGGAAAGAGGCTCAGAACAGGAGTGATTCCATGTGCCAGGCTTTGTTCCCGTGTTTCTTCCTTTACTTTCTTTCTTTCTTTGTTTCCTTCTTTACTTCTGAGCCCATCCACTGCAGCAGCAGTCATCCTGGCTGGTTTGCAGGGCAGAGTCTACACCAGCAGTTGCTGCTGCTCTTGGACAAGCTGACGTGCCTTTCTTTAGCAAGGTGCTGCTCTGCTAGTGTTGGAGCAGCAAGCTCTTCCTCTCAATGGCACTGTGCTCTGCCATTACTGCCCATGCCCCTGCAGAGGGAATCTTTGGCAGCTGTTCCTTTCTTGTGTGATGGAATCACATCACTGATTTTTGCCCTCCTGTTTCTGGTTTCTGTCTCAGTGCCTGCAAGGACTGGATTTTCTCCACTCCAACCATGTGATGCACCGAGATTTGAAGAGCCACAACATCCTACTCAAAACTGATGGCTCTGTCAAGCTAGGTCAGTATATTCTGGGTCAGGTGCAGCATTCCAGGGATATGGGGGGTGTGGGGCTGCTTCTGAGTAACAGGCAGCCCCCCCAAAATGGTGCTGGTGGGAGTGCAGGGAGCCCTGCTGTGAGATGACCACAGAGTTGCAACGTGCACAGACCTATTGCAAGGAACAAGGATTCCACAGTGGCACAGCTCTGTGTGTGTCCCTTCCAGAGGGAGGGAGCTACAAGTCTAAAGCTTCAGGGGAACAAAAGGCACTGCTGGAGGCAGTGTAAAACATGTGGGGATTCTGGAAGTAGCCAATGCCATATTTCCTTGGCTAAAGTCCTAAGGAAACAGAGCAGGGACAGTTGCAGGAGATTCAACAGCACATTCTCCAACTTCTACTGGGCAATTCTTCGGCTTGCTTTCTTAACAGCACAGCATTCCAATCAAAACAGTCTTTTGCCTTGTCCACAGCTGATTTTGGCCTCTGCTCAACTGACCCCTGAGCAGAGTAGACAGAGCTCGGTGATCGGGAGTTACTGGTGGGGTTCCTGGAGGCATCCAAACACCTGGAACAAATCCTGAGTCATCAGGAGAGACAGCACGGTGGGTGCATGTCCCTGAGCCTTCTCCTGACACTCCCAGCCGGGGCCTTGCTCTGCGCCTCTGGACACGCCGTGCCCGGCCCAGCGGGAAGGGATCCATGGCAGCCTCGCTGCCCCACTGCTGCTTTCACACCCTGCAGGGCTGTTTCCCAGCCTGGCCTGGCTGCAGCTTCTCCCCAGGCTCTGCAGGAAGGCATTGGGCATCAGCAGACAGGGAGCCCAAAGTGCACCAGGGGCCAGGCACGCCCTGAGATCCCTGGGAATTTCCTGGGCTCTGGGTAGATCAGCTTTAGGGGCTGTTTTGAGGATGGAGGGCCCTGGAGTAGCTCCAAAATCCTGCCCATTTTCCTTGTCCCTATCCATGTCTTTGACAAGTGTTACGTGGCGTAGACTGGTACAGCGCAGACTAATGATGCCATGCAGGCTCAGGGGCTCAGATAGTGTCCAGTGCCAAGGGGCAGCAAGGTGCCTGCAGGCCCAGCTCTGCGGGAAACACGGAACGTCCTGGCCGTGTGCACCGTGCTGCCAGCTCAGCAGTGGGGCACAGCACGGGCTCACGCTCCCCATTGCTCCCCACAGATGCAGCCGCCACCACAACCAATGCTGACAGTATCTGGAAAAGCATGAGAAGTGTTTTCTGCTGGGGACCACATTGTTTGATTAAGTTAATGGCCATTGTGGTCAGTGGGGGACTTCTCCTGGTGATGTGCTACGGTGGAATCTGGTATTGCTGGAAGAAAAAATGGTGAGTGCTTTGCTGAGCTCTGCCTCAAACAGCTTCCTTGAAAGGCTGCTGATAGTCAGGGAACCTTCCGAGTGAGGCTGCTGTGGAGTTGTGGCGAGTCCAGGCCAGTCCAAATAACTCTGCTGAGGGTTCTGCTGCTGCCCAGTGCTCTAATTGGCCTCTTAATTGCTGGGCCTTGTCCTGGGGAGCCCGCTGGGGCTGCAGCCAGTGCTGGCTCCCACTGAGGCTGCCTGGCCAAGAGCAGCCCCAGGGGCAGCGGGCAGAGGCAGAGCAAGGTGGGGAGGAGAAAGAGCAGGGACCAGATTGCCCTGGAAAGGCAGAGGCGCTTGGGGCGGCTCCTGGCCAGGGAGCTGCCCAGAGCCATCCCCGGCTGGCCGGGGCCCTGAGGGGCAGCTGTGCAGCTGGGCCAAGCTGTGCCAGCAGCTGCAGCCGTGCTGGGGAGCCTTGGCAGCTCTGGGCCCTGCTGTGCAGGAGGGTCCCTGTGTGCCAGCGCCAGCTGGGCCCTCACACACTCCTCTCTCCACAGCTGCTGCCGTGCACCTTCAGAAGCCCCGGTAAACAACTCAGGCAGGGACAAATTCACCTGTCATCCCAACTCTTCACGTCTGTCCCCATCTGCCCTGGTGTGGATGCAGCGCCGTGTTGCACCCAACCCGACCCCCACACCTCCAAAACGAGAGCCTCTGCCCCAGAGCCCCCTGGCTCTGCTCCCCTGACAGGACTGAAGGTGGGCAGCCCCCGTCTGCCTGGGCAGGGGTTGGCCCATGTTTTTTGTTCTAATAAAGAAATGGAGTTGTCACAGCTGTGTCTGGGTGTTTACTACCAGCAAAGCCCAGAGGGCAGCAGCACTGCTGAGCTCCATGGCCGGGAGCAGCCGTGGATGCCACAACACGGTGTGGGCAGGCAGGAGCCAGGCAGGGGATGCTGTGAGCAGCGGCGGGGCCCCGAGGGGCTGGGAGAGCCCATGCTGAGCGTCCCTGGGCTGGGGGCACATTTCCTCCAGTGGCATCACCTGGCCGTGCACCTAAGGAGGCACACTGGGCTATTCTGGGGCCTCTGCTAAGGTGGGCAGGAACCCCTCATGAGGCACAAAGGAATATTGATGGTCTCTCCTAAGGCGTGCAGGGGTCCCCTTGTGAGGTGCGCAGCAGGTTTCAACTTGAGGGGCTATTTTACTCTTCTCAGCACAACGAAGGGGACACACTTGGCCAAGGTCTTGCAAAGCTGGGAGAAAGCCTCTTGCAAAGTCTTGGGCCCAGCCTGTGGGCACAGTGGGCAGGCAGAGGCCATCCCTTGAGACCAGTGTAGGCTGCTTGGGCCAGGCTGGGCTGGGCCAGGTGAGGGCCCCGGCAGGGCAGGGCCACAGCTGTGGGCTCTGATGAGGCTGCCAAGCTCTGCCCTGGCCCTGTGCAGCAGCCAAACACACAGTTTCAGCCAGGGCCATTCACTGGGGCACACGAGGCACACCGGGCTATGACTGAGGCCGTGGCTTCTCGCACTGAAGGCAGGCTGCCTCTTCCTTTGGAAGGCACAGCTTAGATCCCAATTAGAAATCCCCACTTTGTGAACCTGCTGGCAAGTGTTGAGAGGCAGAGAGTTCCAAGCCTTCTCACTGAGAAGTGTGGCTGATGGTGTGGAGCTTTTTAATTTTTTGCCCTCTAAATCTGTGTCCTGGCAGAGGGTTGTTGGCTTGCTCTCATTCAGCCCGATACTTTTGGAAGCAAAAATATTTGTTGAAATTAGTGTTGTTAGCACTGGCTTAGTTTGGAGAAACAACCTCTCACTTTAAAAAGTTCAAAAAGGTTTATTAAACCTTAACAAAGGACTGAATAAGGAAAAATTACAAGGCCCGGAGATACACCACCACCATATGCTCACCCACAAAATGGCTGCACAGCCTTTTAAAACCTTGGTAACCCTGGCCCCTCCCACCGCCTGTCAGTCAAATCTTCTTCGCCCTTCAGTGGTGGAGGCTGCTTTCTTGCAATCTGATTGGAGGGCAGGTGTGCCATAGTAACAAGCCCGCCCTCCTCCCACAGGCCCCAGGCAGGGCTCGGCTATGGCCAGCCTGCCATGTCCTGACCACTGAGGCCGGCCCTTGGCAAGGGCGAGGGGGCTGTGGAGAGAACACGGCACGTCCAAACAACAAATCACAACACTAAACATCAGTACAACTTCTTTTAGCAAACACATAACAGACATCCTTTAATTGCCAGAGCCAACCATGGCATTACCTATCGGTGACATTAGGACATCTTATAAAGCTCTTAAAAAATCAGCCTGGGCAAAAAATAAATTTTTATTTAGGCTGTTTTTCTTGGTTTTGTTTTAGCTTCGTTTTTGTTTTGGGGCGGGGGGGGAGGGGGGTTTGCTTGCTTGTAGGGTTTTTTTTTCCTTGTTTTGTTTTGTGTTTTGGTTTTTTTGGTTCTTTGCTTTGGTGCTCAGGTCTGACGGAGGAAGGGGCAGATTTTCTGTTCAACTTTCCTGTGGGCGTGCAGGAAGCGAGAAAAGAAGAACAGCTTTTCACCAGCTGGTGCAGGAGCTCTAAAAGCAATTGTGATGTCCCTAAATGAGGGGCTGGGGGCACTCCTTACAGCCCGGACTGTCCGCACCTGGGTTCCCCTCTTTCCTACATCCAGAGCCTCGTACCTCGGCCTGATGGTGCAGGTTCTGAGGTCACAGCAGGCTCTGAGGTCCCATCAGGCTGAGGTCACAGCAGGCTCTGAGGTCACAGAGGCCCCAGAGCCCCGTGCTTGCACAGCACCACAAGGAGCCAGCAGTCAGTCCCTGACCACAACTGCTGCGGCAGCAGCGGCGGCGGCGGTGCTGACATTGGGACTGCGGTGTGAGGACAGCGGTGGCAGCAAGAGCTGGGCACTGGCTCAGGGCAAGGCACCATGGCCCTTGCTCTGCGCCTCTTGCTCCTGCTCCTGCTGGCAGTGGCCCTGCCTGCCAGGGCTGCCCAGGCTGCTCCGTGGCGAGCGCGGGGAGCAGGTGAGCCGGGGCCTGGCTCCCCTTTCCCGGGACAGCGCTCCCTTCTCCCCGGGGAGCCTTGGGGATGGTTTTCCCCAGCCTGTAGGGAGGGTTTCCTCTGGGAGCGGTGACAGAGCTCCACGGGGCCTGGGCTGCTCCAGTTTCCTCTCCAGGGATGCTGGACAGGGCCTGCAACGAGTGTGGAGAGTGACCAGAGCCAGCCCAGAGCTCCCCAGGCCCCTCTGCAGCTTTGGCCCTGTCCCATGACATCTGCCTCCCACCGCCTGACCCGACCCCCTGGCAGAGCCCAGTTCCCTAAGGCAGTAGGGGATCCCAGCACACTATGGAAATGCTTCTGATCTGTGCTCCCTTCTAGATCAGGGTGCTAGCAAGGCTTCTCCAGCAGCTTGGCGGCATGAAGATTTGCAGTCTATGAAGCGTCCTGCACGTATGTTGTCAGTGTTCCTAAACAAAGGATCATTGACAACCTGGCAGGAACCAGGCAACAGAAGCTTCTGTGGCTCTTGAGTTACAGGTGTGTCTGCAGGGAGGACTTTTCAAGCTCCTTTGCTGGTTGCTGCCGGCGAGACGAGCTCCCATCACAAGGGTGAGTCACGTGTCCCTGCAGACCCCACAGGCTGATCCTTGCTTTCGTGGGATCCATTCATCTGAAGTGGAAATACTTTCTGTTAAGGTCGTCCAGGATGGAGAAACAAACCTGCAAGAGGCAGTAAGTCCCAAGAGGCACCCAAACACATGAACAACAGGCTGAGTGATCAGGAGAGACAGCACGGTGGGTGCATGTCCCTGAGCCTTCTCCTGACACTCCCAGCCGGGGCCTTGCTCTGCGCCTCTGGACACGCCGTGCCCGGCCCAG
>NW_027077120.1:0-25405 GCF_009819655.1 Sylvia atricapilla | reverse complement strand
AGGCAATGAGGCCCCAGGGCTGCCAGGGTCACTTGTCTCCTCCTGCATGGCTCAGGCCCAGGGCCAGCAGCCATGGCCAAAGGGCTGCAGGAGTTGGCTGTGTCAGGGCCTTGCAGCTGCTGCCCATCCCTGTGCCCTGTGCAGCCCAGGCTGTCCTACGGTGTCCATGCCCTGTGCCTCTGTCCCTGCAGGCTGTCGTCACCCCCCGGCTGCCCCACCTGGCTGGCCCCTTCCTTTGCTGACAGCTCTGTGTCCTGCCTGCCTCTGCCTGGGCACACAGAGCCTTGGGCTGCTCCAGACTCCTTCTGGGGGTTTTTGTTCTGCGGTGGGACAGAAATTCCTTTCTCCTCATGTCCCTGTTCAATCCAAGTTCCAGGTGAGGGCTGGAGGGAAGGAAAGGATGGCACCACAACTTTTCATGTCCAACCCAGCAGGGATGCAAGTGATCTTTTAACATCATCCCTCCTGGCTAAGGCCACAATGTTCTTTTTATGCCAAGGTTTTACTTCAGCAAAGGAAAATCCCTATCTCAGGCTCATCTTTCCTGCACAGCCAGGCAGCTCAAGCTCCCCAGCACAAAACAATTCTAGAGTTCACATAGGCTGGCACAGGAGGGAGAGATTTCCTCCTTGACAGATGCTCCCATTCCAGTTTTTGGATGCAAGCATCTGTAGTTCATCAGGTTTGGTTCCAGAGCAGTTGGAAATGCAAGTCCAGGAGCTCTGTTCATGCCCAGCCACAGCAGGTGACACAAGGACAGGGCACTGGCAGTGTGACATTTGCAGGGAGCACCTTCAGGGAGTGCTCGGGGCTGGAACTTGGTGCAGAAAACACCCAGGGGACATCCCTGGACATCCCTGGGAGTGGTGTCCAAAGGCTCCTGGAGCTCTGGCAGCACTGGGGCTGTGAGCATTCCTTGGGGAGCCTGGTCAGTGGCCCAGCCCCCCTTAGGGGAAGGAGCTTTTGTTGATCCCCAGCCCTGCCCTGGCCCAGCCCCGGCCGTTCCCCGGGCTGCTGTCCCTGCTCCCCCGGGGCCCAGGTGGGAGCTGCCCCAGCTCTGCCCCTCCAGAGGAGCCGCAGCCCCCAGGGAGCTCCGAGCTCCGTCTGCTGGGCTGCAGCTGAACAAACTCAGTGCCCTCAGAGCTCTGGGGAAAGGTCCTGCCCCTGGCTCAGGGCTTGGCCCGTGCCACTGGGAGATATCAACTTCCAACTTTTTCCCACAACAGGGAGGAGCTGCAATTCTTGGATAAGAGAGTGGGGTGGAATGGCGTGTCCCAGGTTGGATGGCACAGCCTGGCACATCCCGGCTCGGTGGCACTCCCAGAGCCCTTGGAGATGAGTCAGCTCCTGCAGGGACAGCGCTGGCAGCTGTGGCTTCACCAGGTCCTGAGGCGGTGGCCACGGTGCTGATGGGGGTGGAGGCCGTGCTGGGCACGAGGCCCCATCAGCCCCAGATCTGTGGGGGCAGAGGGCTGCAGCCCCTTCCCAGGGTCCCCTGGCATGGGGTGACCCCTGTCCTCACCTGAGGCTCCTGCTGGAGGCACAGGTAGGAACAACTCTGGCACCCCTGGGGGTCATGTCTCAGATGTCAAGGGCCAGGCAAAGCATGGACTGTGGAGGGAGGGGGCTGCAGAGGGGGCAGGGCTTCTGGGGATGCCAAAACCCCATGGAACCCCCTCAATCTCACTGCTTTAGGGGTGCTGAAGGGAGCAGGACCCTGGGGGTGACCCAAACAGCCTCCCACCCCTCTGCCTTGGGGGTGCTGGAGGGGCTGGTACCTGGTTGGGATTGCTGATGGTGGCAGTGAGGATGGATCCTGTGCTTGTCTTCAACAGGTGATCCTGGACACGGGCTCTAGATTCCAGCTGTGGGTTTGGGGTGCTTGCTGTGGGCTTGAGGTCCTGGCTTTGGGCTCAGTGTTCCTTGCCCATCCTCAATGGGGGTCCCAGCCCCACAGCTCAGACTCATGGAAGGACTTCCTCAATTCCTCATCCACATGGTAGAATCACACCCTGGTGACCTACAGGTCCCTCCAGCGCCGGCAGCGCAGTGTCACCGTGTCCCCCTCCAGGAGTGGCCATGTCGACACCTGCAGCACCAACGGGCCTGTGGGACAAGAGGGTCCCGTCACACTGGGGGGTTCTGTTTTCACAGGGACCCCCCATTGGGCCCCACCCAGAGGTGCACCAGGGTCCCCACTGCCACAAACAGGGTCCCCCTGCACTGGGATGCTCTGGAATGTCCCCGATGTGCAGAGGACAGGCTCTGGTCACACCAGGGGCTGACCCATGGAGCTGAGCCCAGCCAGGCCTCTTGGGGTCCCACAGATGCCACACTGAGGACACCCAAACACCCCTCACCATCTGAGACTCTCACAGGGGGGCTGAGCCCACTGCCAGGTCTGTCACACGTGTAAGTGACACTCTAAGTGACAGTGAAGTGGTCGGGTCCCTTCTGCCCCCGTCACTGCCCATCCTTGTACCATACCTGTACCTTGCACAGTTCCTTCCAGCATTCTCACAGCACCTTTCTCCACAGCCACATCCCCATGGCCCTGACCACGTTGTCCGAATCCAGTGGAACCTGTCCCCATAGCCCTGCTGCACACTTTTCTTCTGTCCCTTGTCCCTGAATCCCATCTCCCCTGTCCCCACTGCTACCTCAGTCCCAAGGTTCCTTTTGCCACATCTCTGTCCCCACATCTCCTTCCCCCTGCTCCTGTCCCCACATCCCAGTTCCCTGTTCCTGTCCCCACAGCCACCCCATGACTCTGGTCACACTGGGCTCCAGGCCCATGGACTGGCTCTGCTGGCCTTGGGGACCTCAGGGGACCCCACAGCCTCCCTGTGCCCCCTCCCCACCAGGTCTCTGCCTCACCAGGGCCCATCCCCGGGGTGTCAGGCCCGTGCCTGGGGCACTCACCCCACAGGAGCCGTGCCACCTTCCCGGCCATCCCCGTGTCCCCGGCCATGTGGACTGGCTGTCACTCGCTGCTGTGGCCACCGGTCCCCTGGGTGGTGGCTCTTTGGCAGAAGGGGAAGGAAGCGAGGTCAGGTCTCACCCTCATGCATAGGTGGCCCTTGGTGGGGGCAGGGTGACCACAAACTGGGGACAGGCTTTGGGCAGGGTGGGGACAGGCTGGGGGCAAGGCTGGGTGGCACATGGTGGGACAGGGGGTTCTCAGGAGTGGGGGCTCAGGGGGTTTGGGGAGCCAGGGATGGGTGTTCTGGGGAATTGGGGGTTCCAGGAATAGTGTCTGTGGGGAATGGGGGTCCTGAGGAGGGGGAGTCGTTGGGGATGGCGGTGCCATGGGAATGGGGTTCTCCAGGGCTTATGGGTCTCAGGGATAAGAGTTCCAGGGGAACATGGGCTCACAGGATTTGGTGTCATGGGATGGGTGTGCCAAGGATGCATTGCCAGGGGAATGGGCTGGGCCCGTGGGAATGGGGGGTCCTGGGAGAATCAATGTCCTGCAATAAAGGGAGATTGTAGGGGATAGAATTTGTGGAGAGGGTTCCTCTGAATGGGGGTCCCGGGCCATGGAGATCCTGGAGAATGTGAGTACTGGGATGGGGGTCCCAGGGAGGAGAAAAGAAGGAATGGTGTCTCATGGTCTGGTTCCCAGGGGAATGGGGTTCCCACGGATGGGCATTGGCAGGATGGGCCTGTGGGTTACAGCTCCTTCGAGGGGTGTGCACTAGATTTTGGGGTGACCCATGCCCAGCACTGCCCTCCCCGTATGCTCCTAGTTTGGGGGAGGGACCACAACGGGATTCCGAGGGGTTTGGGGTCTGTGACACCCCAACCCTAGTGATATTTCCTCTCTTCATTTCCATTTCTTTTCTTTTATCCCTCAGTTTCACACCCCTTACTTTGTGCCTTGATGACCCTGGGGAGCCCCTGAGCAGGGAATGGCTTGGGGGAACCCCAGGGTGGGGGCAGCAGGGGTGAGGGGTCTGCAGGGAGGGTTGGGAGGCTCTAGGGGATGGGGGAGTCAGCCTGTGTCCCCCCAACACTTTCACTTTCTCCCTCCTGCAGCAGAAAGAAGAGGCCATTTGTGCTGATTGTCACACGAGTGGCAGGTTCTCTCCTGGGGGCACATCCAGGGGGGTCCTGTCCTGGGGGATCCTGTCCCAGGGGGGACACACACTGGCCATTAGAAAAAATCATTAGAAAAAGAGTGCCCAAACGGGTTTACCCAAAATGGTCAGCCCCAAGCAGACAGCGTAGCTGGAGTCATGGTCTTATGTGAAAGAAAGCCAGGATTAAAGGAACCCATGGTGACTTTGTGTTTAGAAGGAAAGAAGGTTACCCTTTTTACATACACATTCTGTATTGAACTGTATGGAAGGGCAAATTGAGAATAAGTTGACTGTAATCATTGGCGCCACAGGGAAGGAAGAAACATGGCCATTCCTGCAACCCCTAGATTTGAGCTTTGGGAATAATGTTTTAACACATGAATTCTTGTATTTGCCTGAGTGCCCAATTCCGCTCTTAGGGCATGATTTATGGGTGGCACTTGAAGTGGTAATTACTTTTGAGAATGGTGAACTTGTAATGATACCTGAGTCAAAACAGGAAAGATTTTAATGATAAAAGAAAAGCCAATCCCCAGTATTCCTAAGGAGGTAGAAGATGCAGTGATTCCTTCTGTATGTGAAACGGATGTACCTGGAAAATTTAAATTGGCACAACCAGTACATGTAGAATTGAAAGAAGGAGAAAATGCTGTACGGATTAAACATTACCCTATAAAACAAAAGCAAGGCAGGGAATAGCAAAGACTATTGATAAATTTTTAAAATATCAAATTCTATAAGAATGTGAATCAGAATACAATACTCCAGTTTTTCCAGTGAAGAAGCCCAATGGTGAGTATAGACTTGTACAGGATTTGAGAGGCATAAGTGAGATAACCAGAGATATTTATCCAGTGGTGGCCAGTCCTTATACATTGTTAGCATCTGTAAAGGAGATATATGAATTGTTCACTGTATTTGATCTAAAAGATGCCTTTTTCTGCATACCCCTTGACCAAGATAGTAGGAACCTATTTGCCTTTGAGTGGGAACATCCTGGAAGTGGAAGAAAGTCCTAACTCACCTGGACTCGATTACCGACGGGTTTTAAAAACTCCCCGACCCTATTCAGGAGTCAGCTGGCAAAGGAGCTGGAAATGTGGACTAAAGAAGGACAGGTACCAAAAGACCAGTACCTATTGCTCCAATATGTAGATGATATTCTGATTGCTACTGAAGAAGAGACAACCTGCATAAAGATAACAACTGAGATTTTAAATTCCTTGGGAATGGGAGGATATAAGGTGTCCAAAGCAAAATCCCAGATTGCCCAACAGACTGTTATCTACCTGGGATGTGAAATCTCACAAGGGCAAAGAAGGCTGGGTATTAATCATGTTCAAGCTATTTGTGATATTCCAGAGCCCCAGAATCTACACGAGCTGCGAATTTTCCTTGGAATGACCAGGTGGTGTCACCTGTAGATCGTGGACTATGGACTGATTGCAAAACCCTCATATGAGGCTCAGGAGACTCAGCTGTTCGTCTGGGGCAAACCACAAAAGAAGCCTTCCAAAAAATGAAGGAAGCATTGACGACTGCTCCTGCATTAGGGTTACCTGATTTATCTAAAGACTTTCAGCTGTATGTACATGAGAGGCAGCACCTGGCACTGGGAGTCCTGACCCAACGATTGGGATGTTGGAAAAGGCCGGTGGGTTACTTTTCCAAACAACTTGACAACGTAAGTGCTAAGTGGCACTCATGTTTGCGGGCAGTGGCAGCTACTGTGCTACTGATACAAGAAGCCAGGAAGCTCACGATGGGAAGACATATTGATGTCTTCGTGCCACACATGGTAACCACGGTCCTGGAGCAGAAAGGGGGCCACTGGCTCTCTCCGAGACAGATGATGAAATTCCAGGTAACCCTGACCGAGCAGGATGATGTGACACTAAAAACAACTAACCTTTTGAATCCAGCCTTGTTTCTAGGTATTACAGCTGAAGAAGGTTCACTGGAACATGACTGCGTAGAGGTGATCGAATATACCTATTCAGCAAGAGCAGACCTGAAAGATACTCCTCTGGAACAACCAGAATGGGAACTCTTCACGGATGGAAGCAGCTTTGTGGAAAATGGAATGAGATACGCTGGATATGCGGTAACCACAATTAACACAGTAGTGGAAGCAAAAGCATTACCACCTAATACATCTGCCCAGAGAGCAGAGCTGATTGCATTAACCAGAGCATTAGAACTGAGTGAGGGGAAAGCAGTCAACATATGGACTGACTCAAAATATGCCTTTGGAGTAGTGCATGTACACAGAGCATTATGGAAGGAGAGAGGACTACTGTCCTCCCAAAGGACACATATTAAACATCAAGATGCAGTCCTACAACTGATAAATGCAGTACAAAAACCCAAACAAGTAGCAATCATGCACTGCAAGGCACATCAATCGGGCAGTTCTAAAAATTGTGAAGGGAATGGAAGAGCAGATTGGACAGCCCGTCAGGTGGCACAGGAAGTGCAGAAAACAATGGCCTTGATTCTGTCAAAACTTAACGTCTCTCAATTCAATTTACCTCCCAAGCCAAAGTACACAACAGAAGATGACAGACTGGCACATCTGCTGAAGGCACAGAAGAATGCAAAAGGGTGGTATGTAACCACACAAGGGCAAATAGCGGTACCCCCCTTGGTAATGAGAAAAATCTTACAAATAAGGCATAATGAGTGTCATTGGGGTGCAGAGGCATTGGTAAAATCACTGAGGCGGCACAGATGCAAACAATGGCAAAAGCAGTAATGTCAAAATGTGAGATTTGCTTAAAGAATAATCCAGTGACCAGATGACAGGCACAGCTAGGAAGAATTCGAGTAGGTATAGAACCAGGAGATTATTGACAGGTAGATTTTGCAGAATTACCAAGAACTCGAGGATATAAGTATTTGATAGTAGGGGTTGACATATTTTCTGGATGGCCAGAAGCCGTTCCCTGTCACACCAATCAAGCAAAAGAAACAGTTAAGTGGTTACTACAAGAGATTATTCCCAGGTTCGGGGTGCCTATAGGGATATCATCAGATAGAGGCCCACATTTTATAGCCAAGGTGGTACAGGAGGTGAGCAGATTACTGAGAATCTCTTGGGACCTCCATACTCCATGGAGACCCCAGTCAAGTGGACAGGTGGAAAGGATGAACCAGACATTGAAGAGGCAGCTTAGTAAGATATGCCAGGAAGCCAAATTGCAATGGCCACAAGCATTACCAATAGCATTGCTGGGCATTCGGATAAAACCTAGGAGTGGAATGTCAGTCAGTTCCTATGAGATATAGCATGAGAAGCCATATGAATCTCCAAGCCCTAATCCAAATGTGGGAACATCCAAACAAGGAAACAAGATGTGTATAATTATGTTCTGTCTCTTAAGAAAACTTTAGCACAGCTCCGGAGAGCTCTCCTGTAGAATAGACCACTGAGTCTTGAAAATCCAGTCCACGACATCAAACCGAGAGACAAGGTGTACCTCAAGACCTGGGATGGAGAGCCATTGAAGAAAAAGTGGACTGGTCCTCATCAAGTACTACTAACCACCTTTACAGCTGTCAGAGTGGCTGAAGTGGAACCCTGGATACACTACACCCGAGTGAAGAAAGTCCCTCGTGGAGCTGTGTCGTGGGCTGCGCAAGCTGTAGGACCAACAAAGCTGAAGATAAGATGTCTGTAACTGTTTTCAACGGTGTCAGTTACCATGCTCATTTGGGGGTTAATGTTAACCTCATGTATTTTAATGTTACCATTAGGAATTACTTTGGGATATGGAACACACGGAGGTCTACCAACTGCTCTTCATTCTAAAGTGAAGAGAGAGGTACAAACAGGAACACAGGTAATAGAAGCTCCTAATACGATTCAAACTGAAAATGTGATGATTGGATTGATCAAAGACTGCCAAAATGCAAAACACCACTAGAATAACAGCCTGCCTGCCAATACCGAAGGCAGCAGGGGACCCAGTAAGTTGAGGAATCATAACATCAAAACTACCTAATATAAAAGAGAACAAAACAGTTAAATGTAAACAGGTAATAGAAAATGTGACAGGAAATCCATTAGTGTGGAAGTGTGAAGAAAAGGAGTAAAAAGGATTAGAACCCTGGGATAGTGCATGGTCTGTGGGTATATTTCAGAAGTTTCAATATATGGCAAGCACTCCTTGGTGCATTAAATGGAAAGGCCCTGAAAATGAAACAGATCCAGCAATAGTAAACACTGGTACTGCTAGCAGAAAAGAAACAGCAAAAGTAAATTGGTGGACATGTGATAAGATTTATGACTGCACCTCTGACGACCTGGAGGTAAAACAATAGTCACCCTTGGCTGTAGCCTTGCAAATTGGTTGTGCTTGCAGAGAAATCAAACACAAACAGAGCAAAATCGCACCCAGGATCATAGTAGGATGTAGTAAGAGTACAATCCGAAGTCCTGGGCAATTTGTATGGGCAACAAGTGATGGTGCTTGGACAACACACTTGCCAGTAGACAGGGAGGTAAAGGAAATCACTCTGGGCCTTCCCACGTTATGCCCAATCTGGAAAAGGTCCCCATTTAATGGGAGCCGTGAGCTCCTGCAGATAAGAACAAAACGAGGTGTCTCGAATAATCAGAATCAAGATGACACCTGGCAAGAACCCTCTAGTGGAGTAAAATTCGGGTGGGCCCTGGAATCTCTGTTTGGTCCTGTTGCAAATTATCAGAATAGGGAAATGCTGTGTAAAATCACAGGTAGGGTAAAAAGATTAGCAAGAGTTGCACGAGAAGGATTTAGTAAATTCAATATGCAGTTACAAGCTACTACCAAAATGACTTTGCAAAATCGATTGGCTTTAGATATGTTACTCCTGAAAGAACACGAAGTGTGTGGATATTTAAAAGGACAAATTGACCATTTCTGCATCCACATCCCAAATGTAACAACAAATGTAGAAGATGATATTAGCCAGTTAGGACAGATAGAACATGAGGTACAAGAGGAACAAAAAGATTTAGCTACTACTTGGTTAGACAAAATTTTTAAAGTATTAGAATTGAATATTAATTCATGGGTGAAATCTATCCTTCAAAATGTAATAATTTTACTGATTATGTTTCTAGTGATCTGGTTAGTTTAAAGGATCCTAAAAGAGGAAATACAAAGAAGAACATCCTGGAACAGAACAATAATGAAGGCGCTGACACGAGACAAGACTGCACCTTCAGCACCTCCGATCTGCACTAATGAAGCCCACATCAACCACGAATTTGAAGCTGAACATCCAGTATAGAAGATGAATGGACTGTACTGAATGAAAGCATTTACACTTAGTAGATTTAAAATGAAATACTTTCAAAGGGGGGAATGTTAGGATAGGGTTAATAATTTCGGTTACCAGAGAAGCTGGGAATAGAGTCTCCGCTTCACTGCAACCAGGTGTTGCTTTCATTGTTTTAACCAAATCAAGTATAACTCTGCCTGGGTAATCGGGATGGGGGGAGAAGGAGAAGATTGGGACGACTTGTATTTGGAAACTAGGTCAGGTGAAACTGTACCTAATCATCATAAGATAGATGATCGAATTGTAATGATTTTTGGTAGCTAAACATGATTATTATTTCAAACCAGAATCGTAAAGAAGGTATTTCCAAAATTCATGCTTGGATGTATACAATAGAACAATGTAAGTTTAATGATTAACATAGAGTTATGTAACGAAATGGTATAATACGGGGCCCTTCTTGGACCCTCGTTGGAGTTGGATTTGGGTTTGTACCCCGGCTCCCAGAGCTCTTCAATAAAGCACCTCATAATCATTCCGGTGGTTATGCGTTTTCCTCGCTAACACCCACAGCTCCTGGTGCCCGCCGTGGGGGTCTCCCACTCGGGGAATTACAGCTGCCAGGTGCGCTCTGAGGGAGGGGCCGTGCAGAAGAGCAGCGCCCTGCTCCGTGTCACGGTGCACAGTGAGTGTGGGGATGGGCACGGGGAGCCCCCACTGCCCTCCCAGCTCTCCCAGCCTTGCTCAAGCCCCTGCATGCCACCCTGCCTTCCCTGCTCTCTGCCTGGGTCCTCCCAGCACCTTCCCTGGTGCCTGCATCCCTCACCCAGTCCTGTCACCCTCCCTGGGTGCACCTCTCCCTCTCTGGGGTCCCTCCATTGTCCACAGGTCCCACCATCCCTGTCTGGGTCCCCAAAACCTTCCCTGTGCTTCCCTTCAACCCTCTGCACTAATCCCCTGGCTGAATCTCGCACATTTCCCTGGGGTCCCTTCCAAGCCTCTATCCCATATCTGGGCCCCCTTCCTCCTCACTGGGATCCCCCCACCTCTCTCTGATCCTCCGCCTCCCTCAGGCCTTCCCTGCTCCCTGGTGTCCCTCACTCCTCCCATGGCCCAAATCCCTTTTGTGTGTCCCGTGCAGTGGTACTACTCACAGGGGTGTCCCTGTGTGTGCAGACCCCTGAGGCACAGGATGCACTGAGTGACTGCCTGGGGCTGAGCTGTGTGGTGGCCATAAGGATATGTCCCCTGTCCTTCTCCTGGCACCAGGGGGACTCGGCCACACCGCTGGGCACTGGCCCTCACCTGGAGCTGCAGCATGTAGGGGACGAGGACAGCGGCCACAGCAGTGCAGGGCCAGTGATGGGGACAGCGTGGTCAAGAGCCCCCAATGAATGTCACTGTTCCTGGGCGAGCAGGACCCTCGGGCTGGGGGTGATCCCAGCCACAGGCATCACCAGTTCCATACATTCCCATTCCACCTCAACCCCCCACACCATCCGCAGCCCACCCCAGCTCACAGCCCCCACCACTGGGTGTCACAGCCCAGGGGAACTGGGACCGTCTGGGTCCAGGTATCCCCACCCAGGATATCCAGGCCATGGATCCCTAATGCCAGCTGTCACATGCCCCACTCCCCATCCAGTCACATTCACCCTACTGAGTGTGACCCTCCCAGGGGTGTGAGACCCTTGGGAATGGGGTGATGTCCCCGTTGATATGCCTCATCAGACCCATCACATCCCACCCATTCATTCCACACCCCCAACGAGGTGACGGCCATCACCACCCTTGGACACAGCAGCCCTCATCCCATCCTCACCTCACCCTCATCCCATCCTCATCCCTCACCCTCATCCATCACATGCCCTCATCCCACAGCACATGATGGCCCCCACCACCATGGGGTCACTGTCCTGGCTGAAGGAGACCCTCTGTCTCCAGGTGCCACCACAGAAACTCTTTCATTCCCCCACGCCAGGTGACAGCCCCTCCCCCTGGTCTCAGCCCTGTCTCTGTCTCCGCAGTGCCCGTGGCCAATGCCACCATCACCCCTGGTCCCCTGTCACACCAGGTGCGCTCAGGTGACCCGTGACCCTGCGCTGCTCGGTGCAGGTGGGCTCAGCCCCTGTCACCTTCACCTGGCTGCACAATGGGCAGGAGGTGGCCCAGGGTTCCATCCTGGATCTTCAGGACATCGATGTGGGACATTCGGCACTTACCAGTGCGTGGCCACCAACCAGCTGGGACAGGACGGGCACCGCGTGTTCCGGGCACTCAGCCCTGAGCTGGCCCTGGAGGTGACACCACGTGGACATTGGAATACAGGTGGGATCACAAAGGGTCACCAGGGATTGCAGGACCCCTGGAGTGACAGGTGGCCCTGACGTGTCCCTTCTGTCCCCAGCAGTGGCCTCAGGGGTCGGCGGGTCCCTCCTCTTCCTGGTCCTGCTCGTGGCTGTAGCTGTGGGCTGGCACCGGTGGAACAACATGGGTGGGTGACAATGGGGGCCCTGGGGAGGTGGGAGGCCACCTGGAATGTGGGGGTGATGGGCAGCACCCACAGCCCCTGACTTGGGCAGGGCTGAGTACTCAGGCCTTTGCTCAGGGTCCTCAGGGATTTGGGGTGGTGTTGGAGGGTCTTCCAGGGATGTTGGGGGTTCTTTCATGTGATCCTGGGGGAATTTGGAGGGTCCTCCTCCCTGCCAGGCTTGGGATTCTGGGCACTCAGGGGATCCAGAGCACTGGGGCAGTTCAGGAGTTCTGGGGGGCATCAGAGATGCTCAGGTGTACCTGGGAGAAATTGAGGGTCCAGTGGAATTTCAGGATTCCTGAGAAGGCCTTGGGGACTCCACAGTTAGCCCTCCCCTCTTTCCTTTGCAGCTGCCAGGAAGCACCAGGAAAGGTGAGTGGAGTGTGGGGCTCAAACCACACCGTCCCATTTTACCCCAGCCCCCAAGACCTCCCAGTCTCACCCACACATCCCCTTTATCCCCACAGGGCCCCCCCAGATCCCCCGGCCCCCCCAGAGGAGGGGGAGGTGCTGTACACCCACGTCGTGAGCACCAAGCCGATGGGGGGTGAGTACAGGGTGGGACACACACAGAGGGACACGTCACCCACGGGAGCCACCACAACCCAGATCCCACAGCCAGTGTCTCTCGCAGTGTCCCCCCGTGCCACCACACTCCAGGATCCCCAGGTGACCTATGCAGAGCTGCGGGGACTCCGTGGGTGACAACGGGAACCCAGTGACATCTACGGGAATGTGCTGTGACACTCGGGGCATGGGTGGGCACTGGGGGGCTCTGGGGGAATTGGGGGGCAATGGTGGACCCCACCCATGGGCAGCCACACGTTTGTCCCCGTCCACTGCTGCCGTGGGTGCCCAACATTCACGGGTAGGTGGGCACAAGTGGGGGTCACGTGTGAGGCTGCACAGGGCACCCAGAGCTCCCAGAATATCCAAGGGCTTCCCTATTCCCCTTCCACGACCACAACTGCCTCCCCATTCCACATCCAAGTGCTCCCAGCACCCGCAGAGACTTCCCCATTCCCTCCCCACTGTGCTCCCAGTATCCCCAGGAGCTCCCTTTTTCCCCCTCCCAGTGCCTCTCCATTGCTCCCAGTAGATCCAGGTGTTTCCCATTCTATCTCCCAGTACCCCTGTTCTCCCAGTGGCTCTGCAATCCCCCTCTCTGCACTCCATGTACACCCATGGCTCCTCATGTCCCAGTGCAAGGGGAACACAGGAGTCATTTCCCTGTTATTGGTGCAAAAATGCAGCTTTTTAGTTAAACTGGAAGAAGTGGTGTTCCTTTGTTCAGCTCTCTTGGGCTTTGGGAATGGGATTCTCCAAATCTGGGCTGACACTAAACACCAGGCGCTGCTGCTGCTCCCCCTGCCAGTGGTGGCAAAAAAGGTAAAGGTCCCAAAGGGCTGAGAGAAGGACAATTTCCTGCAAACAGCAACGAGAGAACAAAATTAACAGCAGCAACAAGGTTCAGAATCCAAAGGGTAACAAAAGGAACAGTTTCCAGGGAAAGCCCCTGAAAAGGAACAAACCCCAGAACATGCCCACAGCACATTTCCTCCACCAGAGGAACCTCACAAGGCCCTGGAACTTCATTGCTCTGCTGGCCAAAGAGGTCCTCAGGAGGCTCTGGATTCTCTTGTCCACAGTCCCACACCTCTCTTCTGCTGTGTTCCCCACACAATGATGTCATCAAGGCCCTGTGGGTCTTCTGGAGCCACCCACTTTTCCTGGACAGTTGCAATGAGTCAATGGCACAGGTTGGGGCTGAGTTTCCAGTCAATTCCAGGAGCTCTGGACAGCCCTACAAGTCAGGGCACACTGTGCCATACAATCTGCTGTAAATGGGACGGTATCCTGCTTTAAAGGTGCCTGCCAAGGAAGACTGGAACCTCATCTGGAAAACATGACCACCTTCCCTCCAAAGTATTACATCTTTGAAATTACTGGGCTTTCTGGCAAAGATATGGGAACAGGAATAACAGTTCTTTACTAGAATATATAAACCAAGACAAACAACAACACCGGCAGCAAACCCCAACAAAAGCACAAACCCAGTCCCAGCCCTCTCTGGGCTGCAGGCCCTTCCCCTGCGGTGCAGTTCCCGGCACAGCCAGCAGGGGCGCTGGTGGCTCCCGGCCGGGCAGGGTGGGTGCGATGATTCCTCCGGGGCTGCAGGGGGCGCTGTGGCGCCAGCTCGGCTCTCTCTCTCTCTCTCTCTCTCGATGGTTAATGGAGACTCAGCCGGCGGGAGAGAGAGAGAGAAGCTTCCTTCCCTCACTGACGGGGCTGGGGACAGCCGGGAACGGTGCCACTCCAGATGGCAAAATGGGCTGCTCCAGGAATCCTCAGAGTGGCAGCTGGAATGGCGGGGACAGGCACACCCCAGGGTGCCAAATGAAGTGTAGCCAAAACTCTGAAGCTGTAGCAGGAGCTGTGGGGCTCAGGTGGGACAAGGGGTGTCAGGTGCAAGTGTAGCACAAAGCCAGAAGTTGCAGCAGAAAACAGCAGAGCTGGGCAGCCACAGCCGGGTTCCTGCAAACAGCTGCCGCACGCAGCCAGGAGACCTGTCCTCTGGGAAGGGCAAAGGGGCTCTGGGTTCTCCCATGTGGCACCTGAGTATATGGTGAGGGTCCTTTCCAGTGAGATTGGGAGTTGAAAAGGTCCCAGTTCAAGGGTTCAATTTTTGAACAAACCCTCACTCATGGTAGGAGAAACAGTGAAGGGTGGAACTCCACAATGGCAGCCAATTGTCCCCAGAGCAACAGCAGCACTGCCCCAGCTCCGGTGCCAGAAGCAAGAGAGAGAGAGGAGCCGAGCCCAGCACCTGTCCCCAGCCAAAATCTCATGGAATGTCTGCCCTTCCCAAGAGAACTTGTTCTTGCACCCTGAGCAGCCCCATAGCAGAAGGGTCCTGGGAGAGCCCAGGCCAGAGACTGAGCTGTGGAATTCCCTCTGTCTCCACAGCAGCTCTGCCAAAATCCAACGATGCCCTTTGGGCTCCCTGAAATCCTCTCCTCTGAGATAATCAGTGCCAAGGATTCCTGGGGCAGGCTCTGATATCATAGAAGGGAAATGTGTGACACCAGAGAGTGGGCTGTGACATCACAGAGTGTGTGTTGATATCACAGAGCAGGGTGGGACATCAGAGTTGGATGTGATATCACAGCACAGGTTACAACATCATAGTGCAGCCTATGTCTTCACCAAGCAGATTGTGACATCACAGAGTGGTTTGTGACATCACAGGGCAGCAGTGTATGATGTCGCAGAGCTATTGAAACATCACAGAACAAGCAGTGACATCAGCATAATTGGGTGACATCAGAGTGGGCTGTGACATCACAGGGTGATAATATGACACCATAGCGTGTACTGGGACATCACAGAGTGGGCTTGGACATCACAGCATGCTTTATGACATCAAAGAGTGACCTGTGTCATCACCAAGCAGATTGTGACATCACAGAGCAGCCTGTGACATCACAGGAGGGGTGTGAGGTCACTGGATTAGTCACTGTGCCCTGTTTCCCTCCCAAAGGTCCCCTCCAGAGAAGTCCCCCAATGCTGCTCATGCTGAGCAGTGTCCCCTGTCCCCCTGGGTCCCCTCCTGCCCCCCAGCACCACAGCCTCCCTCAAAGGATGTTCCACAAGATCAATCCCCTGACAAGAGCCTGACATGGTGACGGGGGCTGGGGCCGTGCACGGGGTGGGACCAGGAGAACAGGGACCCCCCAGCAGCATTCCCGTCTCAGCCCCGGGGGGAGCCTGGGCCAGGGCTCCTTCCCCCAGACCTACAAAGGCCCCAGATGGGACCAGGATGAGGAGGACAGACCCCGGCAGCCCCCAGTGGTGCTCGAGGTCATGGACAGCAGCCACCACAAGGGCCTTGACGGGAGGGCCTTTCACAGCCCTGCCCCCTCCTGCTGTCCTGTATCCCTGTCCACTGACTCTCAGGCATCCGTATCCCACATCTCCCACATCTCCATGTCCCGCAGCCCCCACACACCCGTGTCCCATGGATCCCATGCATCGACACCCCACACCTCCCAATGCATCCACCTCCCTCAGCTCCCACGTATTCCTGGTGGTGCCCCCGGCTGGCACCAGCCCAGCCCAGTGTGTGGAGCAGCTCTGGTGGGCCTCATCCCTCTGCCCCCCACCCAGAGGAACGAGAAAATGACCCATGGGAATGTCTCTGCTGAGAAGGTGCCGCCGGCAGTGCTGAGATCGGCCACTGCCTGCCTGAGCTTGCAGATCGAAAAAGCCTTTCCCTCCTGCCTTTCTTTTTTCCTGCCTTCCTGTTTCCTGCCTTCCTGCTTTCCTTCCTACCTTCCTGCCCTCATTCTTTCCTGTTCTGAATGATGAGACAGGAAGAGCCTACAAATATGATTGCCTGGCAAGAGATACTGAAATATAAAACCTGTGAGTGAAATAGAAATGAAAGCTAGTTTGGAGATGTAGGCATGCCAGGCAGGGAGACAGCGATTAGCTGGTGATGGGTTGGGTGGTAGTAAACAAAGAGTTCAAGGGAGTAGCCCCCCCAAGGTATCAGGGAAAAGGTAGACAAGAAAAGTAGTCTTTAGAGTTTAGAATACAGAATGATATGGTAATATGGTAGTTCTCATGGGCTGTTGTTGGGGTTAGGTTTGTCCCTTTTTCACTATAAAGAATTTTTTCCCATAAGTTACCAAGGAGATCAAGTGTAGGATACTGAAGAGTACTTAAAAACAGAAGTGGCCGAAATCCAGTTGGGGAGAAGTTAACTGCCTTCTCTGATAAGGAGTCAGCTGTTAAAAACCGGGTGGGTCAGTGTTGCTTTTCTCTCTGCTCAGATGAGTCAGTGTTGCTTATCTCTGGCCATTGTTCCACTACTCCCATGGGGATGTCTTCTGTTAATGGACCATTAAAGCTCACCAATGACATGACTCATTACATCATACTATTGTAAGATGCTCGACCCAGGGTGGAGGAGCCAAACCCTCTTCACCCAGATAAAAGGAGCCACTGGTGTCACTAGAGTTTCAGTTTTCCACCAGATTCCTAGAGGAAGACCAGACCCATCTCACCATTACTCTACCTTTTTTCCATGGGACCATCTCTGCTTCCAACAGAACTACATCTGCCACTCCAGGAGGGCTTACTTTGGAAAGCTTCCAACACCCTGACCAACCGGGTGTCAGGCTGTATTTCTGACTCTGTCCGGGTTTTCTAGGATTTGTTTGTTTCTCTGTTTGCTTATTCTTCCGTAGAACAATATTTGTATTTTGTTTTATATCCCTAATAAAGGACTGCTATACCTATTCCCAAAAATCTTTGCCTGACAGCCTTTTAATTGCAAATATAAAAAATTTGGGGAAAAGGGGGAGGGGCTTACATTCCAAGGGAGACTCCAGTCTTCCCCGACAGATACCTGTTTATTTAAACCAAGACAGCTGTATGCAAAGTTTGTAGGTTTTGTATCTCGCACTGGTTGGTCTATGTAAATCAGAATACTCAACACAAAAGGAGATAAATGTACTGCAACAAGCACCTCGCGCTCTTACCTTACACTCCTAACTACTGCTCTAAAATTACTCTCTTACACCTCTTACTTTACTCTCTTACCTTACCTCGCTCACCTCCCTTACCCCTGCCAGCTCTCTTACCTGCTCTCTCCTCTTAGCTCTTACTTCTTACCCCCCGCTCCTCTCTCGCTCCGTCCTTGGGGCTTCCCTTCAGCTGAGGCTGGTGACTGAAAGCAGAACCTGTTACCCATGACCCCTGCAATAAAACCAGGTGTTTCTAGTGTCTCAGGTTTCCAAAGTTCCCTCTCCCTGCCGTCCACAGATGCTCCTACACTTCCTTCCTCCCTTCCTTTCCTTCCTTCCTTCCTTCCTTCCTTTCCTCTCTCTCTTTTATATTTTACTTTTTTTCTTTCCTAGAATGAGGTGCCCTCACTCTCCCCAAATCCTAGCAACTTCACTTCAGCTCTCCACAGCATCACACCTATACCTCAGCCTCCCCAATTGCACTGCAACCGCCC
The DNA here is from genome assembly GCF_009819655.1 of Sylvia atricapilla. NCBI lineage: Eukaryota > Metazoa > Chordata > Aves > Passeriformes > Sylviidae > Sylvia > Sylvia atricapilla. Next base: position 7,497 of record NW_027077120.1, on the reverse strand, counting down.
ACAACACACTTCAAGGCCCCAAAATTACTACAAGCACCACCAGCCATCCCCAGAAGTGCCCCCTGCTCTCCCCGCCTCTAGTGCCACACTCCAAAAGTCCAAACCACCCCATCCCCACATTCCCATCCCTACCCCTGACAAACTTCATCCCACCCCCACTCTTCCATCCCCACTCTACACCAATCCATCCCATCCCATCCCATCCCATCCCATCCCATCCCATCCCATCCCATCCCTCCTTGGCAGGAAGCCCCATCTAACCATCCCTTGGTCACTTCCAGGCATTCGGGGGCAGCCACAGCCTCTCGGGCCAACCTGGGCCAGGGCCCGGCCGCCCTCCCAGGGTACAAGTCCATGCCCACGTCCCATCTCGGCCTGGCCCCGGCAGCACAAAGCCCTTCCCTGTGTCCTCTCCCTGCAGAGCCTTGGCAAGAGTCTCTCTCAGCCAGCAATTGCCGCTCCTCCCTGCTGTGGGCCACAAGTGGCAAGTTGACTTTTTGCCCGTGGCCCCAGCCCGGAGCCAGGGCCGGGACCTTTCCCCGCAGCTCTGCGGCCGCTGCCTCCCTTCGGCCGCAGCCCAGCAGACACAGCTGGGAGCTCCCCGGGGCTGAGGCTCCTTGCCAGGGCCAGCGCTGGGGCAGCTCCCACCTGGGCCCCGGGGGAGCAGGGACAGCAGCCCGGGAATGGCTGGGGCTGGGCCAGGGCGGCTCCAGGCTGGAGAGCAGCAAAAGCTCCTTCCCCTAAGGGGTAACTGGGCCACTGACCACCCTTTGCTCTACGCTGCCATCATGAAGCCTCAACTCTGTGCCCACGTGGTTCGAGCTTCTTGGGTCCTCGGCTTTGCCCTGCTGAGCTACTGCCTGCTCTTCCTCTCTGAGCTGTCTTCTTGTGGCTTCAAGATCCCCCATTTCCTCTCTGACAACTCCCCCTTGTTCGCACTGTCCTGTTTCGACAATAGCCTCCTTTGGAAAATAGACTGACTTTTATCATGTGTCATGCTGGGTTACTTATGTTTGACTCTGGCATTTGACATCTGCACCATTTTCCTCTGTTCTGCATCTTCCAGCAGCCTCTGGAGAAGAAAGCTTTGACTATGTGTTCTTCCCATCCCATCAACTTATCCATTGCCTGTGGGAGCTGCATTGCTCTCCACACCTGACCTGCAGAAGATCTTTCTTTGAGGATGAACAGAACTGCAGCTCTTGGGAACAAATCTGGGATCCTGGCCATGAACAAACCCATTGCCAGGGCAAGAACAAAGCTTTTCCCCTAACCGATGTGCATTTCTGGAAAGCCACACCAAGAATCTGGTATCATGTTACACAACACCAGTGCCTCTGTGTGCAGTCTCCAAACACAGCTGCCTCAGGAGATTGGTGCTCCTGCTGGCTTGTGGCAGGTTAAGAGAGAAGAGACTCATCTGCACACCCAGGCAGGGCACCAACAATGGCAGCACGACAAACTCAGTTCATTTTCTGCTCTGGTGCTCCCAGGCCAATCACTGGAGAGCCACCAGCTCATTAAGAGCCCATCTCCAAAACAGAGAAGAGCTCAGAGGAACAAATGACAATCCAAATTACAGCTCCTGAGCAATGGACACCTTGTCCCAGCTCCTTTCCTGGGACAGCCATCAGCCCTGGGGCCTGGGTTTGAAACCCCAAAGTCACTGAGAGCAGGTCCCCATTTGGACTAAGGGGATTGCTGCCATGGTGTGTAGGACACGTTATGGGATGGAGGGGAAGAGCAGTTTTGGACAGCATAGGACTTGTGGGAAGGTGAGGAGAGGACCCAACCAGAGCAGTCTGTCCTGTGTTCTCAGGAAACTTCAATTCTACCTCCTGTGTGAGGCAAATCTCTGTTCTGCCTGAGCACAGAGCCCGGGGCTGTGAGGGCAGCAGCTGGAGGAGGGCACCAAACAGCCCCTCTGCCAATGGTGCCGGCCACGGAGTGACCGCAGGGACTGGACTGAAGGGTCTGGGGCTGTGGGGTGTGTCTGCTCTGCACCAGCACCTGCAATGGGGCTGTGGCCTCGGGGCTCAGATGTCCAAATGCCTCAGCTGCTGAGACTGGAATCCAGGGGAAGCTGCTGAGCACACGAGTGTCTGAGCACAGCTGCTGCAGGGATCCATGGACAGGTGTGACCATGGAATGGGACAGACTGGACCAGGATGGTCCCGTTGGGAATGATCTGCAGTTCAGGGCAGAATGATGGTCTGCTCCCACTGCCCGACCACTCAAGGGCTGACCAAAAGTTCAAGCAGTCATTAAGGGCACTGTCCAAATGTCTCTTCAACACTGACAGGCTTGGGGCATCAGCCACCTCTCCAGGGAGCCTGTTCAGTGTCTGATCACCCTCTCAGTAAAGAAACACTTTCTCCTGTGCAGTCTAAACCGTCCCTGGTACACCTTTGAACCACTCTCACACTTCCCATCCCAGGATATCAGGGAGAAGAGAAAGGGAAATGCAGGGCAGAGCCAGGGGGCAGCGAGATGGGAGTGTGCAGCCTGCAGGGACACAGCAGCAGCTGTGGGACAGTGCAGGACAAGCTGTGCTGGACATGGCCAAGGGCCCTGGCAGGGCTGGCAGTGCCCAGGAGAAGCCAAGCCTTGGTGCCCTGGGGCACAGCAGGCTCTGTGCCACCAAGGGCTGGGAGGGGACACCTTGTCCTGAGGCCCTGGGGCCTCCTGGCACAGCCCCAGCAAGGCTGGGCACTGTCACCCCCTTGTCCTGCCCTCAGCACCCCCCACATCCCAGTGGCCTCAGGGATCTGCTGGGACCAGTCCCTGGGGAGCCTTGGTCAGGAATGGCCCTGGGGGCTCCTCAATGCTCCCAGGGACTGCAGGTTCTTCAAAGGACTTTGGGCTTTGCTTTTGCCTGGGAGTCTCTGAGGGGTTTGTGAAATCACAGCCTCCAATTATCTGCTGTAATTAGTCCCTGATATTTTTTGTCAGTAACAACACTCAGTGGGGCTCATTAATGCCTCAAAGTACTCAAGAGTCAGTAAAGTACTACTTTTTGACACTGAATCCTCTCTGAGAGGTTTGTGCTCTCATGGCCTCCAGTTATCTGCTTTAATGAGTCCCTAGAGAGGCTTTGTACTGACACTCAGTGGGGCTCATTAATGCTTTGACATACTCAAGGCTTTTTAGGGTACTTTGGGTTTTCCTTTCCACACGGAGTCTCTGAGGGGGTTTTGGGCAATCCTGGCCTCCAGTTCTCTCTCCAAGGAGTCCATGAGGAGCCTGTGTTGGGGATGGAGCTCAGTGGGACCCAGGAATGCTTTGAGACACTTTGGGTCTTTCCTCTGACTTGGACTCCTGGAAAGGTTTGTGCAATCTCCTCTCGGGCCCTGAGGGCTCAGCACCAAATGCACCACGGGGCTCCTTGGGATCAAGCAAGTCCTGACAAACCATGGCTGTGCCTTGATTTCCCTCTGCTCTGGTGCACTTCATCAGGAAGGTTTTCTACTGCAGTTATGGAGAAAGATTTCAAAGAGCTGCTAAGAAATACACATTCCTGTTAGAAAGGGTGTTTAAAGTTTTGTTCCTGTTCTCTTTAGAGCAGAGGTGATTGCAGCATTCTGTGATTGATATTGATCCAGGGCCTCTCCTCAGGAGGTCTGGCCTGGTCAGAGAAGCTGTGCCTCGAGGTCTGAGCCAGTGTGGACAACCTTGCTCCACATTCCCCAAGCCCATCCTGTCTGTCCTCACTCACCTGGGACCTGCTTGGCTTGGACAGCTGCCTGCGCTCAGCTAAAAAAGGGTTTTCTATTTTATGAAGCAATGTAAATCTCCGAGTTTTCCCCACTGAAAACAGACACACTCCTCCAGTGTGTGCCAGCCCAAGGTGCCACCAAAACCTCTCCAGCCCTGCCCTGGGCCAGCTGTGAGGGTGGACCATCTTCCAACCTGCCCTGGGCCACTGCAGGGGGCTGTGGCCATGGACACTGCACTGAGCCCACGGCTGGGTTTGGGTGCCACGGCCACCGTGAGCAGTTCAAGTGTCCTTGGAAACACTGGGGAGGACTGGGACATACTGGGGAGCACTGGGAACGATGTGGGAGACACTGGGACATACTGGGAGTGATACGGGGGGATACTGGGACAAACTGGGGACAATGGGAACTCCGTGGGGAAGACTGGGGGATACTGGGGCATGCTATGGAAGATACTGGGGGGAAGTGGAAGGGAATGGGAATGAAGTATTGGGAGGGACTGGGCTGTACTGGTGATGAAATGGACTGTAAAAGGGGGGACTGAAGGGGTACTGGTGCAGCACTAGGCTGTACTGGGGATAAACTGGGCTGTACTGGGAAGGACTGCAGGGGCTGAATGGGCTGTTCCCATCTCCGGACACTCCCATTGGCCGAGGCTCCAGCCCATCACCGCCCGCAGCCAATCAGCGCCAGGAAGCCAGGGACCTCGGGGCGGTGCCTGGTGTCAATGCCAATGTTTCCTTTCTGCCTACAACTCCCGTCATGCCCCGCGGCCCAATTGAGCCCCATTGCAGCCCGGACTACAATGCCCGTCATGCACCGCGCTCCACAAAACCCTGGTATCTGCCCGGCATATGTTTTTAAGTCTCTCCCAGACAAGCAAGCGTCCCTAAATGTCCCCCCAGCGTCCATTCGGAAGCCCCCGAAAGCGTCCCCGAATCCCTGAATGATCCCAACCCCACAGATGCCCGTTAAAGCCACTTCTGGGAATCCATCCCCAATCATCCCCCGTGGCCTCAGAGCTCCGCCTAACACAGTCCCGCGCCGAAAACCCCTGCCGTGCCTCGCACCCTAAAGCGCCCGGTTCTAGCTCCCACAGTCCCCCCCAAGTGCTCCCGAACCGTGTACGTTCCCCCTGAGGACCTCAAGTCGCGGCTCGGACGCCAAAGTGTTCCCCAAGTGCCGTCCCGGACCGCCAAAAGCTCCGTGCGAGCCGCTTCCGGGACTACAGCTCCCAGCATGCTCCGCGGTGTACAGAGAGCGCTGTTCCAGCGGTGACTCCACCTCCCATCATGCCCCGCGCCCCACCCAGAGCCATTGGAGCTGCGCTTCCAACTCCCGTGATGCCCCGCGGCCCCGTTAACCCGTGTTATACCCGCGCCTACAACTCCCATCATCCCCCGCGCCCCAGAGAGCCCCCTCAGAGCCCCCCAAGTGCCCGCCCGGACCCCGAAGGGCGCCCAGATTCCCCTCCCTGACCTCCAAGTGCCCCCCTGGACCCCCAAGTGCTCCCATGGACCCCGAATTGTCCGACAGGATCCCAAAGTGCCCCTCCAAGTGCTCCCCCGGCTCCCCCAGGTGTCTCCCAGACCCTCAAGGCTCTCCAAATTCCCGTCTCCAAATGTGCTCCAGGAATGTCACCATGCACCCCAAAGTGATCCCTCTTACCCTGTCTGAGAAAATGCTCAAAAATATGACAAAAGGACTAAAAAAGCAGCTAATTAGTGTAAAAAGGAAGAGATCAATACCTGATAGTGGGCAATTAATTAAAGAAGGGCATTGTGTTAATTACAACTAATGAACAAAAACTGTTTTGGTTGCTAAAAATGTATAGATTTTTGAAAATAAATCATAAAATTAGCAAATAAAATACAGAAAAATATTAAAAATAACCAAGGCATAATTTAAAAAATAATTAATTTCAATGATCAAGAAAATGAAAAAGAATTCACTATATTTTGGGATGTCAGTCCCAGGTGAGTGCTGTCAGACATGCTGAGGTTGGGGTGAGGAGCAGCTTGTCCCAACAGGATCAGCCCACAAGGGGCTCATTCTTCTCTGTGCCCACACCTCCTGAGGAGACATTCAGCATCAAGATCACTTGGGGAATGCTTCTGTCACCTCTCCTAAGATCTGAAAATTGAAACAATATGCCCTTGAATAAAAAAAAAAAGAAATAGTCATGAGGCACAGTTTGAAATCTTCCTCCTTAAGAGAACTCCAAACTGACTCCAAGCAGCTTCACAAGCCCTGCAGACATGAAGAGAGCTGAAGAAAGACAAAGAGCTCCTCAGGGCTTTCTGCATTTTAATCAGCCCCACGCTGGATTTGGGGCTGAGTCCAGGAGCCCCAGGCACTGAGAGAAGGTGGAAGAAGCTGCTCAAGGAGTCAGAAGCAAAACCCCAAGTCCCTTGGAGCATCCCTGGGCCCCAGTGAGGGCAGGGAGTGTTATAAACGGGCCAGGAGACCTGCTCCTTTGAAAGGCCTTTATTAGTCAGCTCTTTCAAGGGGGAACTCGAGGGGTCGCCTGCGCCGCCGCTGCTCCTGTCGCCGCCCTCGCTCCTGTCGTCGCTGAGGATCAGGTGTCAGTCGGACCTTCTGCTCTCCCCGCAGCAGAGTCGGGAGCTCCGGCCTCGCGGGAATCCCCAGGAACTCAACTGGGCTCGTGTGGTCTAGGGGCGTCACTTCTTCCCAGTCCCTTTGTGGTCGTGGCGAGGCGGCAGAAGCAGAATTCGGTCTCTAGGTAGCTGAGGGTCTTCTCGGTGTTGTAGTGTCTCCCTTTTATCTGGATTTTGTGCTGGCTCCCGGCTTTTGGGTCCGCTTGCCGGCAACTGCACTTCGGTTTGGAGCGTTGCACCATGGATGTCCTTGGATTTTCCTATTAGGCAGGGCCAGCAGTTCGAGGAGCCGGCAGGGAATGGGGACAGCCTAGCCCGACGGAAGGGGAAGGGAACCCGGGGTTTTAGAGGGGGTATACAACTTGGAATAAGGTTTTGAGGGTACAAATTTTGGTACAAACAGCATAACTTTCTTAGCAGACAGGGTACAACTGGCATAACATTTTAAACAGCATAACTTTCTTAACAAATGACAGACTGTGTCAAAAATGGGAATTTCTTACATTTCATTCATTTCAATCTGGACTTGGTTAAAACATCTGTTTATAATGGTCCCCACAGTAATTGCTGTATGGATTGAGCTTGCATCAAGATTCACTGTTATAGTGCCCTACACTATAAAATGAAAGAGAGATTGAGAGACCAGTTCCCATAAGGAACTGAATCTCAGGAAAAGGGGGGACTTGATGAGGACAGTAGAACAGAACAACACAACCCTGGAGAAACACATAATTCACACAAAACACGAGCAGGATGCCAGCTCAGCTGTGCAAGGCTGACAAAGCAGAAGTTACGCAAAACACCAATATTGCCCTTACTCAAAAGCAGGGGTCGAGGAACAGCCACCTGAAAAGGACACCAGGTGTTAGAGACAGACCCCAAAGAACCACATAATGACTTCTGATAAGGGTTGCAATTAGGTAAGGTAAAGTAATACATACCCGTCAAGTAATCAGGGATAGTTCATGAACATGTAATCAGTGTGTCTGATAAAAACTCTGTTCACATAATGCTTGGGCACTCAATTAGAGGAAGTGTCCTCTGAGTGACTAGCACTGCAGTAAAGAAACGCTGCTTTCTGAAACTCAAAGGTGTGTGAAAAAAATTGTGTCTGGCCAATTTTGGTATCAAGGCACATGCTCATATGAAGATGGGAGTATTTA
>NW_027077119.1:0-25595 GCF_009819655.1 Sylvia atricapilla | reverse complement strand
GGGGCAACTCGGATATACTGGGGGTGACTGGAACCATGGCAATGGCCTGGGCTGGGTGCTGCGGACCCTCAGGGTGCACAGGGAGCACTGTGACCCTCTGGGGCCTGCTGGAACCAAGGGGACATTGTGACACTCTGGGCCCACCCTGCCCGTGGGGTGTTCCAGGAGCCCCGGGGTGCCCAGGGCAGCAGAGCAGAGCCCCTGGCTCAGGGCCTCTGTTTCCTCAGAGCTGGAGCCAAGGAAAGATGGAAGTGGCCCCTTAAAGAAACCCACAAGTTTCATGTAGTGGTTTTCATTTATTCACTGGAAGTTTTCCATTGGAACTCCGTCCCTCTGGAAGGGACACACACAAACCAAAGCCCCTCCTGACACCCCTCTCTGGCCCTCTCAGCACGGGGCAGCTGCTCTCAGCTGGCAGCAGGGCTCCCTGCACTCCCACCACTGGTATGATAGATTACCAATCAGTAATTGTTCACTAAACCTATCACAGGAAGCACCTGGTATTCTCGCCAAGACCCTCTCTTCAAACATCCGGCAAAGCAAACAAAAGAAAAGCTGAGTGACCAGTTTTTTGCAGGGATCAGAGCTGCATTCCCACAACCACCGGACCACCAACTACCGGGAAGCAGATAAAGACCCCTCCCCAGCAGCACTTTGCGAAAACACAGGAGAAACAGAAAAATACACGTATCACAGGGAGCTGCAATGTATAAAAGCAGAGACTCTCAGATAGTGGTGTGGACCATGGTGGAGCAGGAGACTCTCCCGGCCGCCCAGTGCGCTGTTTTGTTTACTGTTGCTTGCTCAATAAATTCCAATCTGATTTAATTGAGCTTGTGTCCAGTCAATTATTGGGACACACATATAACAAATTTGGTGCCGTGACTCAGATAGAGGCAACCTGGTGGGGGTCCCCATACAGGGGGGTGCCCCGCTGACAAGCGGCCCCTGTTCAGGTAGCACCCCATCTGATCCTTTGCCGACGAACCCTAAAATTTGACAGTAAGCAAAAGAAAGCCGGCAACCCCATAATCTTTGTGCACGAAGCCCGAACGAAGACGCAGGAGTGCGTAAGTGTAGGCCGGTTATCCGTTCGGTTGGGGTTGGGTATCCCAGAGTGTGTCGCTGTGAGACGTCCAGTGGAGGACTATGTGATTGTGGACTCCTCGGTAGTGCGTTTCCCATATCCTGCGAGGGACTGGGCCACGAAAAGGAGGTGAAGTGTGTGTGTGTGTGTGAAGGCACTCTGGAAGACGGGACAGGAGAAAAGCAAGCCCTCTGATCCCATGGGTGGGGGACCCCAGGCCAAGCTCCCCCCGATACCACCAGATAGTCCTCTGGGACTGATGATTACATATTGGGATGATTACCCTTCTAAGCAGGGTAAGAGTAAAGTAAAAATGATTCACTATTGTATGGAGGTGTGGGGTGGAAAGCAAATTAGAGGCGACCACCTATACTGGTCTGTGTTTGGTTCCTTTGAGGATTGGATTTGTCAGGCTTTGAACATTTATGTAAGTTCCAGGGAACCTTTTAGTTCAGAGGAGAGTGAGTATGCACATCTCTGGATCAGGTCAGAAACTAGAATAAATTTATACCCTCTAAAAGAAAAAGGGGGAGAGGGGAAAAAGAAAACACGAAGAGAGGGTGAAGTACCTGTTTCACCTCCTGCTTATATACCACCACCCCCTCCCCCGGCACCTCTTCCGCCTGCACCCCCTTCTGTGCCAAATTACCCTGATGGTACAGACTCCGCATCTGGTTCTCCCGGTGAACACCGGAGAGTAACAAGGAGTCAGACGAAAAGTAAACAACATGAGAGCGGGTTATACCCACTCAGAGAAATTGCTATGGGGGGTCCGCAGCCGGGTATGGGATATGTAGCAGTCCCTGTGAATTCAGGAGATGTGCAGGAATTTAAGAAAGAAATGGGGAACTTGTTAGAGGATCCCTCAGGAGTTGCAGAAAGGGTGGACCAGTTTCTAGGGCCCAACATATATACCTGGGATGAAATCCAGTCTATACTGGGCATCCTATTTACAGCAGAAGAGAGGGGAATGATCAGAAGGGCCGGAATGAGAGTGTGAGACCAGCAACACCAACAGGGTCCCGTGGCAGATGTTAAGTGGCCCCTCCAGAGACCGAACTGGAATAATCAGGATCCAGTGGATCGAGGTCATATGCAAGACCTAAGGACAATTATTGTCCAAGGAATAAGAGAATCAGTCCCTCGGGGGCAGAATATCAATAAAGCTTTTAATGAACAACAAAAGAAGGATGAAACTCCCACTGAATGGCTGGAGAGGTTACGAAAAAGTCTCCAGTTATACTCCAGGGTAGATCCTAATACCCCGGTGGGACAAGCCCTGCTGAAAACTCAGTTTGTGGCCAAATCATGGGCAGATATTAGAAAGAAGCTAGAAAAGATAGAAGATTGGCAAGATCGTGGATTAGATGAATTGTTGAGAGAGGCTCAGAAAGTTTATGTAAGGCAGGAGGATGAGGCTTACAAGAAACAAGCTAGAATGATGCTGGCAGCAGTCAGAGATGGGCAGAGAGCAGCAGATTCCAGAAAGGGAATTGAGGCTCGACAATAAGAATCTGGGACAAAGAGACCCCCGAAGGAGGATAGAGGTGTATTAACGTGCTTTTACTGTGGAAAGGACATGTTAAGAAAGATTGCAGAAAGAGGATAATGGATGAATGGATGTTCAGGGAGGAATAGGGGTGTCAGGGGCTCTACTTACTGTGGACTCGAGAAAGAACTGAGCCCTTGATAAAACTAAAAGTGGGTCCCCAACAACAAGAAATTGAGTTCCTAGTGGACTCAGGGGCGGAGAGATCAACTGTCCAAAAATTACCTTGGGGGTATGAAATATCCTGAGAAAAAGTTCAAGTTATTGGAGCTAAAGGGGAACCGTTCAAGGTACCCGTAAGTAAAGATGTATTGTTTGAAACAGACTCTAAACTCGGCATAGGGTCTTTGCTGCTAGTGCCTGAGGCCGATTATAATTTGTTAGGTCGAGATTTGATGATTGAATTAGGAATTAACTTGGAAGTAGTGGGAAGGAAACTTACTATTAAGCTATGTCCCTTAAGGACTGAGGATGAAGAGAAAATAAATCCTGAAGTATGGTATACTCCAGAGACGGTGGGAAGATTGAACATTGAACCCTTTACAGTGACTATAAAGAACCCAGAGATACCGGTTAAAGTTAAGCAATATCCAATACCTAAAGAGGGGAGACAAGGGTTAAAACCCGAAATAGAGAGACTGATTAAACAAGGGTTGTTAGAACCATGTATGTCTCCATTCAATACACCTATTCTGCCTGTAAGGAAGGCAGATGGAAACTACCGATTGGTGCATGACTTACGAGAAATCAATAAAAGAACAGTTGCAAGATTTCCTGTGGTATCTAACCCCCATACCCTCCTAAGCCAGTTAGGTCCTGAAGATAAATGGTGTAGTGTAATAGACCTTAAAGATGCCTTCTGGGCATGTCCGCTACGTGAAAAAAGTCGAGATTATTTTGCTTTTGAGTGGGAAGATCCAGATACCCACAGAAAACAACAGCTAAGGTGGACAGCGCTCCCTCAAGGTTATACGGAGTCCCCTAATTTGTTTGGCCAAGCATTAGAACAAATTCTAAGGCGGTATGAACCGGCTGCAGGGATTACTCTTGTCCAGTATGTGGATGACCTGCTTCTGGCAGGAAAAAGTGAGGAGGCTGTCAGGCAAGAGAGCATTAAATTGCTGAACTTCCTAAGCCTGCAAGGCCTTAAAGTATCAAAGTCTAAATTACAGTTTGTTGAAAAAGAAGTGAAGTATTTAGGACATAGGTTAAGTAATGGGACAAAGAGATTAGATCCTGAAAGGGTTAACGGTATCTTATCACTGTCAGCTCCGAAAACTTAAAGACAAGTTCGACAGCTGCTGGGTTTATTTGGGTACTGCAGACAATGGAGTGAGAATTACAGTAAAAAGGTGAAGTTCCTTTATACTAAGCTGATAAGAGATGGCCTGGTAAAGTGGACCCAAGGAGATGAAAACCAACTAGAGGAATTAAAAGAAGAATTGGTAAACGCCCCGGTCCTAAGCTTACCGGACTTGAAAAAGCCATTTTTCCTATTTGTGAATACAGAGGAGGTGACAGCATTCGGGGTACTTGCTCAAGAATGGGCAGGGAGCAAAAAGCCAGTAGCATATATTTCCAAACTCCTTGACCCAGTAAGCCGGGGATGGCCCACTTGTTTGCAAGCAATAGTGGCAGCTGCACTCCTAGTAGAAGAAGCACATAAAGTAACATTCGAGGGGAACTAAAAGTATTATCACCCCATAATATTAGGGGTGTGTTACAGCAAAAAGCAGATAAATGGATAACTGATGCTCGACTAGTTAAGTACGAGAGCATCCTCATCTCTTCTCCCAGATTAACCCTTGAAACCACGGCACTGCAAAATCCCTCACAGTTCCTATATGGAGAACCTAGTGAAAATTTAACCCACGACTGCCTTCACAATATAGAGGAACAAACAAAAATCAGGCCAGACTTAGAAGAAGAAGAGCTTGAAACAGGTGAAAAACTATTTGTGGATGGATCTTCCCGAGTAGTAGAAGGAAAGAGGAAATCAGGATATGCAATAATTAATGGAAAAACCTTTACAGTGATAGAATCAGGACCCCTAAGCCCCAGCTGGTCAGCCCAGGCTTGTGAGTTGTATGCAGTGCTAAAAGCTTTGCAGCTCTTGGCGGGAAAGGTGGGCACTATATATACTGACTCAAAATACGCTTTTGGAGTAGTACATACCTTCGGGAAGATATGGGAAGAAAGGGGTTTAATCAATTCCCAAGGTAAAGAGTTAATACACCTTGAACTCATAACACAAATCCTACAAGCTATTAGGCAGCCTAAAAGAGTAGCAGTAGTACATCTAAAAGGTCACCAGAGGGGGCTGACCCCATTGATAAGGGGAAATAACCTTGCAGATCAAGAGGCTAAGCGGGCTGCATTAATGACTCTAAAGGGGTGCATAAGTAAAGCGAAAGCCCGAGAAGAGTGCGAGATCTGTGGAGAACACTTGGATGAGCCCCCATGTTATGTTTGCTGGAAAAAATTTGGGCTAGAAGCAATAAAGTGCACATGTGATGAGGAGAAATACACACACTGCCCCATGCATGACAGAGGTCACCACATTTTGAGTTTCACCATCCAAGAGAAGGACAGATTGAGTCAAATGGGAATTAGGGAAAATAATAATGGGAAGTGGGAACTCCCAGATGGTCGGGAGGTTCTCCCAAAACCTCTGGTCCTGAGAACAATGCAGAAATTTCATGATCTAACTCACTGGGGAACTCAAGCATTAGTAGATCAGTTTGCAAAGAAATACATGTGCATTGGGATACATAATATTGCAAAACGCGTCGTAGGAGACTGTATGACTTGTCAGAAAGTCAATAAACATCAGTTAAGAGAAAAAGTACATGGAGGAAGAGATTAGCCCATAGGTCATTTGCAAAGATGCAAATAGACTTCACTGAGTTACCGAAGGTTGGGAGATACAAATACCTATTGGTAATAGTAGATCATCTAACTCAGTTTGTAGGGGCATTTCCAACAGCACAGGCTACTGCCCAGACAGTAGTAAAAATACTATTAGAACAAATTATTCTCCGGTATGGGGCAATAGAGGTAATTGATTCTGATAGGGACCCTCACTTTGTGTCTAAAGTGGCAGAAGAGACTCTCCAGTCTTTAGGCAATAAGTGGCAGTATCACACTCCGTGGCACCCACAAAGTTCAGGAAAAGTTGAGCGGATGAATGGAGAAATAAAGAAACAGTTGACAAAGCTGATGTTGGAAACAAAAATGTCATGGGTCAAGTGCCTTCCCTTAGCGCTACTGAATATAAGAACGCAGCCCCGCACAGATGTCGGGATTTCTCCTTTTGAAATGTTATATGGAATGCCATATGATCTAGAAATTCCACAGGATCATCCCCAATTAGAAGAATCACAAATTAAACCCTATCTAATACAATTAATGACTAGAAGGGAGAGACTGCGAGCCAAAGGTTTGGTAGTCCAGAGACCACCTTTAGATGTGGCAATGCACAAAATCAAACCAGGAGACAAAGTATTGATTAAGTCATGGAAAGAGTCTTCCCTGACTCCTCGTTGGGAAGGACCCTATGTTGCTTTACTCACTACAGAAACTGCTATCCGGACAGCCGAAAGAGGGTGGACTCACGCAAGCCGAGTGAAAGGGCCTGTCCAAGACTCCTCTTCCTGGCAAGTTATCGGCATACCTGGAGATTCAAAGATCATGCTCAAAAGGACATAAAGGAACTGATTGGTAACAGAAGTACACACGAGCAATTATCATGAAGTAACTGAACCACATGTAAATAGTAGTGATATTAGAATTTAATGTGAAAAATCCGAATTGTAATTGTTACCCTTTTGTATGCTGTATTTGTAAAGTGTGCCGAGAATGGTGGTGGTTCTATTGTCGATAAGGCTACCCTCCTTCTGGAGTGTGTAGCCCTTGTTGGAAACAAGAAAGGGAAATCTCCAAATTTGCTTTACACTTTAAAGTATTAAAAAAAAGAGGGGATTCCAATGAATTGTGAAATTGTGAAGGATATTTGTATGTGGAATTTGGCCTGAATATTTTTGGTATCATTCCAATGAACCAATCCCATTCGTAACAGAAATTATAGAGGAGTGTGACCATAGAGCTCTGGAAGGAGTCAAGTGTGATATACCTTTAGTGAAAAGATAAAAATTTGGAATCTTATAAGCAGAGGCAAGTGAACCAGCATTAATGCTCCTGAAGAATACTCTTGCTGCTGAGAAGATGGTACCCCCCCGTGGCTCGAAGCAACTGAGTCGACGGGTGAGGCAGAGGGGTAAGAAAGTGTGGAGAACAAAGTCCCATGAATGAGACTGTGCAAAAAAAGCTGGAAAAGCTGCCTCGTATCACTAGAAAAGGCACCTATGACTCCACAGGCAAAAGCTCTAGCAAGCCCCTGAGATCAAAAGAAAATTTGAAAGTAATATGTAGACAGAAGGACTCCCACCCTTCACGGCATGCATTAAGACTTATGGTATTTGTAATATTCTGCGATTTAGTAATGACGGAAATTGATCAATATGAACACCAACCATTCAAGTGGTCTCTAGTTAGAGGGGAAGACCAGCAAGTGATTCAGACAATTGCTACTCCAGGAGCCCCTATTTTTACGCCCACTCTGTGTCAAATAGTGCCCATAGAACCCTGTCCGAATCTGAAGGGATTCTACATCTGTCCAAGTTCGAATCCTGGGAAAGGATATTGCAATAGTCCAGGGCATTATTACTGTGCATATTGGGGATGTGAAACTATTGCAGCTGACTGGAGCCCGGGAGCGGGTCCTGATAAGTTCCTCAAAGTAGGGTGGGGACCACGGGGATGTGATCCACCTGAAAAGGATTCATATGGTGGCACTCAGCTAGGCCCCCGGCGTGGCATCCCACTAGGCAAAGTGAATTGTAAATTCATATATGTGAACATATCTAAGCCTATGGATCCTGGCTGGATGACTGGAAAAACATGGGGCATGAAATTTTGTAAGTCTGGTACTACTAGAGGTGGGTTGTTCCTTATCAAGAAAGAAATGGTAACACCTGAACCACAAGCAGTAGGTCCCAACCCAGTTATTAGCCACCTGAGAGACTCAGAAGCTCCACACATAACAGAGGCCCCAGTCTTGAATATTACCAATACAGCAGAACTTAATCCGAGTTCAAGTATAAAAGATGACCCATTGTGGAAACTCTTAAATACCACATATCAAGTTTTGAACTCTACTAACCCAAACCTAACCCAACATTGTTGGTTATGTATGATGTCAAACCACCTTTTTATGAATCAGTAGGAGTCTGTTCGAGAATAAGACGAATTAATGGATCAAACCCATCCCAGTGTCTATGGAGAGAGAAGAAACAAGGGATAACAATACAATACGTATCTGGGAAGGGAAGGTGCATAGGTAACGTGCCCCCAAGTAGACAACACCTGTGCGGAATAATAACCTCCCTGAAAGAAAAACCACCTGCAGACTGGCTAGTACCAGACAGCAATACCAAATGGATTTGTTCCAAGACAGGAGTCACCCCTTGTCTATCCCTTAAACTATTCAATGAGAGTGAAGAATACCGTATACAAGTGACTATTATCCCTAGGATAATATACCATTCCAAGAATTTCATGTATGATCACCTAAACTCCCATCATTTGCAGAAACGAGAACCTATCACTCTCTCTGCCCTAACAGTCGCTGCCTTGATAGCTGTAGGAGCTATGGGAGCAGGGACAGGAATAACTTCACTGGTTCAGCAGAATCAAAAATTCTAATCATTAAGAATAGCTGTAGATGAAGATTTAGCTCGGATAGAAGAATCAATTAGTGCTTTAGAGAAATCAGTCAGGTCACTGTCAGAAGTAGTCCTACAAAACCGAAGAGGGTTAGATCTCATGTTTCTTCAACAAGGGGGGTTGTGTGCTGCCTTGGGAGAATAATGTTGTGTTTATGCAGATCATACTGCAGTGGTAAGAGATACCACGGCTAAACTCAGAGAAGGCCTGGAAAAGACAAAACGAGAACGAGAAGCTCAACAGAGTTGGTATGAGTCCTGGTTTAATTACTCCCCCTGGCTAACTACACTGTTATCAACCATTGCAGGACCAGTAATCTTGCTAGTTCTGGGATTAACGTTTGGACCATGTATATTCAGTAAACTAATTGAAATAGTAAAAAGTAGATTAGAAGCAGCACACTTAATGCTCATCCAAGCCAAATATGTGCCAATTGAAAATGAAGGTATAGAAGCCAAAGCTCTGATTCTGAGCCAACAGGAGTTGCAGCGGTTCAGTGAACAAAATGGGGAAAAGAAAAAGGGGGAATTATGATAGATTACCAATCAGTAATTGTTCACTAAACCTATCACAGGAAGCACCTGGTATTCTCGCCAAGACCCTCTCTTCAAACATCCGGCAAAGCAAACAAAAGAAAAGCTGAGTGACCAGTTTTTTTGCAGGGATCAGAGCGGCATTCCCACAACCACCGGACCACCAACTACCGGGAAGTGGATAAAGACCCCTCCCCAGCAGCACTTTGCAAAAACACAGGATAAACAGAAAAAATACACGTATCACAGGGAGCTGCAATGTATAAAAGCAGAGACTCTCAGATAGTGGTCGTGGACCGTGGTGGAGCAGGAGACTCTCCCGGCCGCCCAGTGCGCTGTTTTGTTTACTGTCGCTTGCTCAATAAATTCCAATCTGATTTAATTGAGCTTGTGTCCAGTCAATTATTGGGACACACATATAACAATAACTACATATCGGTTATTTAGTATTTTGTGCCAATGCCCAGTGCCCACACTAAAAGTGACATTTCTACTTTGCTCCAATCCACTCTAACTACTTTGTGCCATCACCACCCCAAAAGATGGAGGACGAGGAAGAAGGAGAAGTACATGAGGTACCACCCAAATCCATCTTGTCCCCATTTACTTCTATTCTATAAACTCTAAAACTACTGAATTCTGTATCGTCTATTGTCCTAAACTACTATTTTCACATCCCAGTGGTTTGTAATTCCTTTTGCAATGCTGGAAGCTTTTCCCATGGATTAAAATCAAACCCGGTGTTTTCCTGGGCTCTGTGCCAAGGTCTCCGAGCCCCCTGGACCGGCTCCACACCCCCCTGTCCAGGGCTCAAATCCCCTTCCTCGGGTCCCAGGCCATCCAAGGGGATGTCCTGGACTCCAACAGGGAAGAGCTTGGAAGGGGCAGAGGGACGTGCGGCCGAACCCGGCACCGTGCCGCCGGCCCCTCGCGAGGCTCGTCCAAGCGAGCTGAGCAGCCCCGAGCCGGTGATGATGGGGGAAGGGAGGTGACCACCCCAGCCCTGGGGCACCCCGGGACCTGCGGGCCTTGGGGACACCGTGATGAGGGGTGGGGACAGGGGTGGGCACAGGGGGGTCCTGGGGGAACCATGGCCATCCTTGCCCTTGGCAGTGCCGAGTTGGCTGTGACCGAGCTGGAGGCAGCCAGGGGTGCCCCGGGGCTGTCCCTGCTGTGCCGCAGCCCCCAGGCCTTGGACAGTTCCCTGCTGTCTGCGTCCATGTGAGACCCCCACGGCATCCCCCGAGGTTTGGGTGGCCAGGACCACGTCGGGCCCCATCCCCGGGAGGGAAACACAGCCCTGGCACCTGAGTTGGGGGGGGGGGGATGTAACACGGGGAGGGGCACAGCTCTGGGGCTGCTACCGCCACCCGCATGGCAGGAGGGGTGTGGGGGCTCCCGGGGGTCCCTGCCCCACTGAGCCCAGCGATGGCTCCACAGCTGTTCTCCAGCCGGGATTCCAAGCGATGCCAGGTTCGCTGGGACAAGGACGGACACTTGTGGCTGTCAGGGGTGGCGTGGAGGTTCTGCAGCCTGTGGGAGCTGCTGGGCACCTCCGGGCACTGGGGGCTGTGAGGCCCAAATGCACACAGAGGCTGCCTGCCCACCCTGCCCCAAAAGTCACACGGGGGGATGTTCCAGAAAAGGTGCTGTGAGGTCACAGAGCAACTATGACATAATGGTCCGACTGTGTGACATCACAAGCAGGTGGTGACAGTGCAGGGTGGCTTTATGACAACATAGAGTAGGCTGTGAGATCACAGGACAGCAGTGTGACATCATAGAGTAGACTTTGACAATGCAGGGGACCTGTGTGACATCACAGAGTGGGCTATGAAATTACAGAGCAGACTCTGACAACATAAAGGGGGCTGTATGACCTCACAGGACGGGCTGTGTGAGGTCACTGGGTAGATTAATGTCTTGGTTAAAAAGACAGGTGTCTGCCAAGGAAGGTGGCAACCTTCCTGGAATGAAAAGAAATCCTCCTAATGGAAAGAAATAATCCTCTCTCCAAATTGTTATAACTTAAAAATTATGGGGCTTCCAGGCAAAAACATGGAAAAGAATTAACAGGTCTTCACTAGCAAATATAAAGATAGATAGATAGATAGATAGATAGATAGATAGATAGACAGATATAACAGAAGACAACAAACAAGAGCCAAGCAATACGAGGAGTTGCCCACCCGTCAGGCTCCCCTCTCCCTTGGGTGCAGTTCTGGCCACACCCCGCAGGGGGCGCTGCTGGCCGCGGTGGGGCGGGGGCGGGGCAGGCGCTGTCTCGCGGCCAGCAGGGGGCGCTCCGGTAGCGGGGCGGGGCCTTTCTCGCCGTGATGGCGGAGAAAGGGACCCGGTGGGGATGGCACCGGCCCCGGGCGGCACCGCACACACTGGCTCCGAGCTCCCGGGAGACAGGGAGCAGGGAGCAGACAGGAGCAGGGAGGAGGAGGGAGGCTCGGGCGGCGGTGCTGAAAACCCCAGGGCAGCAATACCCTGAGCAGCCCTACTCACTCTGCTGCTCATGGGACTGCTCCTCAATCCTGAATGGAAGGGGCAGCCTTGGCTCCACTCCCGCAGGGTCCCAGGCCTCTACTGATATCCCCTAAGCTGTGGGGGCTCTGGGGGGAACAGTGACAATTCCTGACACAAATGGCCATGGGATACCCTGATCAATAAGACAAGATTGGAGTCAATAGGATTTTGCATAGGGTCCCTTGGGATTTTGTGTTGGATCTATTGGGATTTGAGGTTGCATCCAGTGGGATTTTGTGGTGGATCTCATGGGATTTGGGCTTGGATCCAATGGGATTTGGGACAAAAGGGTGAAAACTGGGAAGATCCCAATGGGTCCTTGATGAAAGGGTGCTCCTCCAAGTCATTCCCCAAATACCCCAAACCAGAGGAGTTTTTTTGTGACGGAGGGTCACACGTACGGCTGCTGTTAGGAGCACGAAAGGATGAAGCAGGTCAGCAGAAGGTTCAGCAGGAAAGCTTCTACTTTATTTTTTTGACTCTATATTATATACAAATTTACAGACAGGCCATGATTGGCTACACAGGTAGCCACCTCTTTGACCTCGTTGGTGAACATCAGCATCAATCATCTTTCTCCTCCTAGAGAGGAAGAATGTAAAGAATTTTAATAATATACATAGTTTACTTGAAGCTGCGTGAGAACAAAATGCCAACAGTGAAAAGCAGGAAAACTTGAGGCAACATTTATTGATGGTTTCTGGAGATTTCCAGAGATTCCCAGAGATTTCCAGCTACTCCAGAGATGTGTCCACCATTGGCCAGAAGTTCTCATTTCTTGTCCTGCTCATCTTCAGCCTTAAAAGGCTGGGCTGGGGCTCCTCAGGATCGGGATTCTCAGGAATGCTGGAGCCAGAGCTGGATGCCAACAGCACTGCAATCACTGGTGTTTGGAAGCTCCAGGGATCCCCAAGATGGATCTGCTTGGATTTCTCCTTCTTCTTCACCTGTTCCCTGTCTGCTTCTCCTCTTCCTCCTCTGGAGTGCAGAGCTTTGGCTGTGCACATCTGGCACCAGCGCCTGGAGCAGTCCTGGGGCAGTTTAGCCTTTGGGATCTCGGAATGATCCCTGGAAGGATCCAATGAGAAAGGTCCTGCCAAAGAGCCGGGATGTCCCAGACACTCACAGGGCTTCCTGTCATGGGCAGAGTGGGAGCTTCAGGCCAAAGCTTCATTTCTTCATTGGAGAATCTCCTCCTGAGTCATGAGGTGGAAAAATGACACCCAACAGCCACCATGGATCCCCAAACCCCTCCAGGATGCCTAGAATTTTAAAATTCCATCTAAAAGAGGAGACTGGGAGATGGAAGATCGAATGCTAGTCTCAGAGTTTGTGCAAGATTTATGTGCAAAAGACTGGAAAGGTGGAATTGAACCAATATACAATTTGTCCCACAAAATTAACAATGAAATATATATTTCTATAAATAGAGCTATGACTAATTCTGATAAGGAATAGACAAAAAATTCATTTACATCACAGTGTAAATAAAAAACAAAAGAGTTAATTACTCCGTTATATAGGGGCTCTAACATTATTACATAGTGCTGTAGGAAGAAATGCAGGCACAGTACAGAACCTCATACTGTTCCCTGATAGCAGGGATTGTTCAAACCTTGGATAAATAAATCGAGGCCTCTCTCTTCTAAAAACTCCTCTACAGACTGGATGGAAAGAGCTCTGCAGTGCTCATCTCATCCAAACCCCTGCCATGAGCAGGGACATCTTTCACCAGATCAGGTTGTTCAGAGCCCTGTCCCAGCTGCACTGGAATGTTTCCAGGGATGGGGCATTGACCACCTCCCTGGGAACCTGTCCTGCTGGATCACCAACCTCACCATCAAAAATATTCTCCTTATCTCTCCCCATCTGAAGCTCCCTTCCTTTAGTTTAGAACCATCACCACCCTCTGTCCTATTGGGACAGGCCCTACTCAAACCTTTGTCCACCATTGCATTCCCAAGGAGCCGGGTTTCCATGGCAATTGGCAGGATAGGTGAGCCAGGTGTGGTGTCCCAGGGAGGGCTGCCATGGAAACAGTGGCCAGCACTGCCCCTTTCTGTCTGCCTGAGCTGCCTTTGGCCCTGGCAGTGGCGTTTGCTGCTGGTTCCGCGGCGCCTGAGCAGCCAGCGCGGCACAGGGCAGGTGGCCATGGCACAGCCCCCAGCAAGGGATCCCCTCTGCCTCTGGCCACTGACACCAGCCCTGAGCAAGGGGCCCAGGCAGTGGGCTCAGGCCACTGGCCATGGCCACAGCCCCTTGCCATGGCCCAGGGCAGCTTGGGGTGATGATCCACCCTCACTCCTGGCCCAGGGCAGGGCTGCAGTGCCCTTCCCCACAGCCTGTCTGCACAGAAGCACTTCCAGGGCTCTCTGCATTTCCCTTGCCCTCACTCTGGGCTCACTCACACACCTCCCAACAACCCACCTGCAGCTTGGAGCTGCAAGGAGTTCAAAGCTTGTCTGTCCTTCAGGAGTTGGTCTAATTCTGCCTTCAGCCAACTCTGGATTTGTGTTTATTGCAGAACTCCCTGTGTGTCTAAATCATTCCTTGCATGGTTCTGCCTTGGGGAAGGAGAATCCAAAGCAGAACCATGTGAGGAATGGTTTTTTGTGGCACCTTGGGCTTGGCAGACCCATTTGACGTGATTGTCTGAAATTTAGGAGCTTTAGATTGCTAAAAAAGGAAGAAAACCCCTCGTTGCCTGAGTGCAGCCAGTTCTCTGAGCAAAGCAGGTCCCAGGTAAGTGAGGGAGACAGGATGGGGTTGGGGAATCTGGAGAGGGTTGTGCACACTGGGTCAGACCTCAAGGCACAGCTTCTCTGACCTGGCCAGACCTGCTTAGGAGAGACCCTGCAATCACTTCCTCTGTAATGAAATCAGTCATAAAATACATCACTGAAAACAGGAATCTGGATGTATTAGAAGTCCTTTGAAATATTTTCCCATAAGTCTAGGATAAAGGACTTCTTAATTAACAGCACCAGGCCAGAGGGAAATCGAGGCACAGCCATGGTTAATCAGGACTTGCCTTATCCTAATGAGCCCCGTGGTGCATTTGGTGCTGAGCCCTGGAACCTCAGGGTCTGAGAGGAGATTGCACAAACTTTTCCAAGAGTCCAAGTCAGAGGAAAAACCCAAAGTGCCTGGAAGCATTAATAGATCCCACTGAGGTCCATCCCCAACTCAGGCCCCTCATGGAGTCCTTGGGGGAGAGAACTGGAGGCCAGGATGGCGCAACAACTTCTCAGAGACTCAGTGGCACAAAGAAGTACCTTACCCTGAGTACCTTGAAGCATTAATTAGCTGCACTGAATGTTGTTACTTCCTGAGAATCTCAAGAGACACATTAAAGCAGATAATTGGAGGCCATGATTTCATGAACCTCTTACACTCTGTGCCAAAAATAGTTCTTAAATAAACCTTGAGTATCCTGAAGGATTAATGAGACACACGGACTATTTTTACTGACTAAGAATCCCAAGGGACTTGTTAAAGTAGATAATAATCATGGGGCCATCATTTCACAAACCTCTCATAGAGTCACTCTTCAAATAGAAACACCAAGTTCCTTTAAAATAACTGAAGTACCTTGAAGCATTAATGAGCCCCACTGAGTGTTGTTACTGACAAAGCCTCTCAAGGGACTAATTAAAGCAGATAATTGGAGGCCAGGATTGCAGAGACCTCTCAGAAACTCCAAGGCTAAAGTAAAACCCAAAGTCCTTTGAAGAACCTGCAGTCCCTGGGAGCATTAAGGAGCCCCCAGGGCCATTCCTGACCAAGGCTCCCCAGGGACTCCTTCCAGCACATCCTTGAGGCCACTGGCATGGGAGGGGGATGCTGAGGGCAGGACAAGGGGCTGACAGTGCCCAGCCTTGCTGGGGCTGTGCCAGGAGGCCCCAGGGCCTCAGGACAAGGTGTCTCCTCACAGCCCTTGGTGGCACAGAGGCTGCTGTGCTCCAGGACACCAGGACTTGGCTTCTCTTTGTCCCCACCTGTCATCAGTGCCTGCAGTTCTCTGCTCTGCCTGGGGCCTGGGGACACTTTCTCTGTCGTGTCCCTCAGTGGGACCCATTAAAACTTCAGGAAACTTTGGAGTTGGATTCTGACTTGGAGCTCTTGAGAGGTTTCTTCATCTCCCTCTGAGGGACTGATGTTCAGGGCCTCAGCACAAGCCCCGAGAGGGTCATTAAAGTCCTTGTGCTGTGTCTGTGCTGCTGAGCTGGGCTGGGCTCCTGGCACAGAGGCAGCTCCTGGTAACCAAGAAGAGCTTAAAAACACATTTCTCTTGCTGAGCAGCTCTTCTCCCAGCCCAGCAGGGCTGGGGCACTGCCTGCAGCCAGCCCGGGCACAGCACACAGGCACAGAGAGCTTCAATCACTCAGGGCTGGGAAGGGGCTGAGAAGTGACTGCGGGAGAATCACTGCCAGCCCTTGGCACAGGAACCTCTGGCTGCAGGACAATGCAGCTGCAGCTCCTGCAGTGATCTCCTACAGCTGGAACATGCCAATGCCTACAGACTCTGTGAGTACATTCTCTGATTGTGTCTTGTGTGGAGCAGCCAGGGGTGCCCAGGGCTGTCCTGCAGAGCAGGGTCCTGCAGCCCAGGGCGCTGTGCTGGGGCAGGGACTCTGCTGCCTGCCAGGGACAGCTCTCAGCCAGCCCTGGGGGCTGCTCCCAGCACTGGGGGACAAGATCTGGGTGGAAGGAGACAGCTGGTAAGGCTTGGAAGTGTTCTCCTTGTGTGGTGAGGATGCTGCAGTGTTCAGGACTGCTCCCAGCATGACATTTAACTGCAGAATATTTTCAAGTAGATTATCCAGGGAGCACAGTGAGGTAGAGGATGCATAAATGGGGAAATCCTGCTTTGTTAATCTACTACTCTGTGTTGTCTGGATGGAAAATTGCACATAGATATTCATCTTTCAGTTATAGCTAAGAAAAAAAAAATAATTTCCTCTCAGACCTTATGAAACCAGGCAGTGACAGAAATCAGCAGAGGGTCCCTTGCAGGCAGCATCCCCAGTGTCACTTTTCCAGCCTCCTCAGGGTTGCTGTGATGTTGCCATCAGAGCCTGCAGAGGCAGAGCTGCCCCTGGGCAGTGCCTGAGCTGGGAGGGGTCTGCAGGGCAGAGCTGAGCCCCCAGGGCTGGGCTGGGCTCTGGCAGCACTGGCAGGGCCCAGCCCTGGGCACAGGGAAGCAGCTGCAGGCAGGGACAGCTCCAGGCAGCAGAGCCCTGGGCAGGCAGTGGGGGGAAAGTGCCACCAAGCTGTGCTGGGATATTGAAAGTCCTCTCCAAACTGAACTATTCCATGATTACTGTTTTTACAGATCCCCATGCCATGACACAGCAAATGTCCAACAGCAGCTCCATCAGCCACTTCCTCCTGCTGGCACTGGCAGACAGGCGGCAGCTGCAGCTCCTGCACTTCTGCCTCTTCCTGGGCATCTCCCTGGCTGCCCTCCTGGGCAACGGCCTCGTCATCGCTGCCGTCGCCTGCGGCCACCACCTGCACAGCCCCATGTTCTTCTTCCTGCTCAACCTGGCCCTCAGCGACCTGGGCTCCATCCTCACCACTGTCCCCAAAGCCATGCACAATTCCCTCTGGGACACCAGGACCATCTCCTATGCAGGATGTGCTGCACAGCTCTTTTTCTTTGTGTTCTTCATCTGCAGCAGAGTTTTATCTCCTGACCATCATGTGCTACGACCGCTACGTGTCCATCTGCAAACCCCTGCACTACGGGACCCTCCTGGGCAGCAGAGCTTGTGCCCACATGGCAGCAGCTGCCTGGGCCAGTGCCTTTCTCAATGCTCTCATGCACACGGCCAATACATTTTCCCTGCCCCTGTGCCATGGCAATGCCCTGGGCCAGTTCTTCTGTGAAATCCCACACATCCTCAAGCTCTCCTGCTCCAAATCCTATCTCAGGGAACTTGGGCTCATTGCTGTTACTGCCAGCTTATCATTTGTTTGTTTTGTGTTCATTGTTTTCTCCTATGTGCAGATCTTCAGGGCTGTGCTGAGGATCCCCTCTGAGCAGGGACGGCACAAAGCCTTTTCCACCTGCCTCCCTCACCTGGCCGTGGTCTCCCTGTTCCTCAGCACTATAATGTTTGCTCACCTGAAGCCCCCCTCCATCTCCTCTCCATCCCTGGATCTGGCCCTGTCTGTTCTGTACTCAGTGGTGACTCCAGCCCTGAACCCCTTCATCTACAGCCTGAGGAACCAGGAGCTCAAGGCTGCAGTGAGGACACTGATCACTGGATGGCTCCAGAAACAATAAACTGCTGGGCAATTTCTTCCAATCACTTGTAATAAAAGTCTCCTTTGATACTTCTCATTGTTTTCATTTTGAATGTTCTTTTTCTTTGTTTTACTCCTTTATTCATTTCCACCAATAAATGTCATTTTTGGTGCCATTTCTCAGTTTGTGTCGTTCCGTGGCCACAACCTGTGTCAGTGAGGGGCTGTGCTCTTGGTGGCTTTAAAGGAACTCAATGATCTCCCAGCCAAGTTTTCTGCAGAGATGCCCCTTTTGTTCCCTTCTCTGCAGCTGCAGCAGCAATGTCTGTGTGCAGAGCTGGGGCAGATCAGGGCTGGCACAGCAGCTGTGGCCAGGAGCAGCAGCCCTTGGTGTTGGCAGTGCTGCTCCCGTGGCCCTGCCCCGCTGCCCTCCTGGCCCTGGTGTTGCTGTAGGGCCTGAGTGCTCTCGGGGCCGGGCACAGGGCTGGGGGTGGCAGTGCCGGGGCTGCAGCAGGGACAGGCCATGGGCACTGCTGGGGCAGCGCTGACGCCTCAGGGCAGGGCCTGGGGGCTCCAGCCTCCTTGCCCAGGCTCTCTCCAGAACACGCCCAGGCCAATGCCCAGCACAGAAAAGCCCCGTGAGCAGCCCCAGGCTGGCCGTGGGCAGGCTGGGGGCAAACAGCATGGCTGGGGCTCTGCAAGGTCCCTGGGGGAGACGGGAAGGAGCAGCAGAGCAGGGCCTGATCCATCCCCACTGCGCTGGACACCCCAGGGCAGCGTCCCAGAGCGTCCTCATGCACCTGCCAACAACATCCCCCTCTGCAGCCCTGGCCTCTCCCCCAGCTCACACAGGGGCCCCATCCTTGCAGGCACAGACACGGCAGCACTGGCTCAGGAGCCCCTGTTTGCACTGCCCAGAGCCGGCCTGAGCACCCCCATGGTGTTGGTGTGGGGAGATGAACCTGAGGGAGCACAAATGCCATCAGCCTCTCGGGCCAGGAAGGGCTGGGGGACAGGAGGGAAACCACTCAGCTTTGTCATGGCCTCTGAAGTCACACAGAAAGTTTCTTCCCATCAGCTGTGAGTTTCCTGTGCCACTACTGACTTTGTTGCTCAGAGCCAGGGCTGCCTGGCAGCCACCCTCAAATTGTCCAGAGCATTTCTTTGGTTTCAACTTTCCTTTATCTACTCTTCTGGCTGCAAGTTTCTTTGTATTGCCCACTCCTGTTCCCTCCCCTGCAAACAGCCCATCCCTGTTGGCCCTTTCCTCTCTGGCCCCACTGCCCATTGCAGTCCCTGAGTTGGCACCATGGGAACATCCCTTGGGGAGTAGGATCATCCTCCAAGTGCTTCAGGAATTGTCTGCAGGCTCCTGCAGTGCCTGGTGCTGCTCCTTGCCAGAGGCACCACAGCCCAGGGGGGCACATCTGGGCTGCTGTGTCTGGCTGTGGGGCTCCCTGCTCTGGGCCATGAGGAGGAGCTGCAGAGGCTCTGCAGGACTGACAGGATGGGCTTTGGGGCTGTGAGGAGAAGCTGAGGGACCTGGGCTGCTGCACCTTCTGAAGAGGAGGCCCAGGCCTCATCCTGCAACTGCTGCAAGGGTGGTTTCAGAGAATCACAGAATCAGCAAAGTCGAAAAAGTCCTTGGACATCATCAAGTCCAACCTGTGCCCTGACACCGCCTTGTCTCCCCTGAGCCTCTGCTCCAGGGTAAACAACCCCAGCTCCTTCAGCCCCTTCTCACGGGACTTTTGTTCCAGACCCCTCACCAGCCTTGTTGCCTTTTTCTAGACATGATGCAGCCTCTCCATGTTGTTCCTAATTTAGAAGGCCCAGAACTGGACACAGCACTTGAGGTGCTGCCCAACCAGTGCTGAGCACAGGGCAAGAATGACTGCCCTGCTCCTGGTGGCCACACTGCTCCTGATCCAGGTCAGGGGCTCGTGGCCTTGTTGGCCACCTGGGCACACTGCTGCCTCATGTGCAGCCTGCTGTCCATCAGTTCCCACAGGACCCTTTCTGCCTGGCTGCTGTCCAGCCACTCTTTCCTCAGCCTGTAGCACTGCAGGGGTTGTTTCGGCCAAAGTGCAGGACCCAGCACTTGGACTTGTTAAACCAATCCTCACGTTGTTGGATTTGGGCCCTGGATCCAGCCTGTCCAGGGCCCTCTGCAGAGCTCTCCTGCCCTCCAGCACATCTACACTCACACCCAACTTGGTGTCATCTGCAGAGACTGTTCTTCATTCTCCACCAAAGAGGGAACCTGCCCAAGCTGTGGGCTGCAGCTTTTCCAGGGAATGCTGTGGCTCACACTGTCAAAGACTTTGCTGAAGTCCAGATAGACACATCCACAGCGTTTCCCACATCCACCAGGTGGGTCACTTGGGTATAAAAGGTCAGTTTGGTCAGGCAGAACCTGCCCCTCCTAAACCCACGCTGGCTGGGTCTGATCCCTAGGCCATCCTGTAGGTGCCCTGTGATGGCACCCAAAGGGATCTGTTCCATTCCCTTGTCAGGCACTCAGGTCAGGCTGACAGGCCTGGAGTTCCCCAGATCCTCCTGCCAGCTCTTCCTGGGATGGGCTCACATTGGCCCCTCCAGTCCTCTGGGAGCTCCCTAGTGAGCCAGGACTGATGAGAAATGATGGAGAGCAGCTGGGGGAGCTCATCCACCAGCTCCCTCAGCCCCCTAGGATGGATCCCATCTGCTCCCACCGACACCTGTGAGCATCTGAGTGGCTCAGCAGGTCAGCAGCTGCTTCCTCCTGGATTACAGGGGCTGTTCTGCTCCCTGTGCCCATCTACCAGCCCAGGAGAGCACTTGTCCTGAGGACAATCTGTCTGATTGTGGAAACCTGAGGCAAAGAAGGGGTTAAGTATCTCAACCTTTTCCTCATCTTTGGTAACCATGTCCCCCCTAATAGGGAATGGAGGTTCTCCTTGTCCCTTCTTTTGCCATTAGTGTATTGATAAAATCATTTTTAATATCCTTAACAAAAGCATCCAGGTTAAGTCCTAACTGACCTTTCACCTCAGATTTTCTTTCTGCATGACCTAGCAACATCCTTTAATATTTCTTGACTTTCCTCCCCCTCTGTCCAAGGTAATGCATCTTCTTTTTTCCACTGAAGTCCTGCAAAAGCTCCATGCCCAGCCAGGCCGGTTGTTTTCCTTGCAAGCTCATGTGTTGCCCAAAGGCACAGGCTCTTCTTTCTCCTCCAAGATTTCTTTCTTGAAGTGTCTCCATCCTTCCTGGACACTCTTGTTTTTAAGTGCTGTTTTCCTTAAAAAATATCAGTACTTGATTTGGTGCTCCCCAAATCTTCATCCTTAACAGGTTGAAGTCTGCTCTCTATAAGTCCAGTGTTTTGTTGAAGATTTGTTGATGCCCCTCCTTCTTTCACAGAACATTTGGAAACTCAATAATTTCATGGTCACTGTGCCCCAGGCAGCCTCTGACCACCACAATGGGCTTTGTGTGATTTCCATGGGCAAGTGGTTTTTAGGAACAAGCATTGTGTAAGCTCACCAGGTGTAGACCATTTCTCATCTGTTAACATGAGGTCACAGAGTGGGCTATGACATCACAGAGTGGGTCATGTGAAGTCATCCAGCAGCAGTGACATCATAGGCCATCTCTGGAACACCACAGAGCCAGCTGGGACATGACATGGTGGTGACATCATAGAGCAGGCTGTGCCATCAGAGACCAGCTGTGTGACCTCACAGAGGGACTGTGTGAATTCCCAGAAGAGCTGTGTGAGGTCACTGCGTTGGTCACTCTGCCCCAGCCCCCCTCACAGTTTGCCTCTGAGAAGTCCAATGTTGTTCATGTGGAGTGTGCTCTCCTGTCACCCGTTATCTCCCTGGTGCACAGGGAGACAGGGCATGGGAGTTTTCTCATTCCAACAAGAGATTTTCTTCTGCTGCTCTGGGAGAGGAGTCCTTCCCCTGTGAGACCGTGAGTTCCCTCCCATGGGAGACAGTTCTCTGTGAATTGCCCCAGCGTGGGTCCACTCTCACCAGCTGCAGCCCTACTGCATCTTCTGCCTCGTGAGTCCCTGCCACGGGCACACAGTCCTCCCAAACTGCTGCACTGTTGGTCTCTCTTCCCACGGGGGGCAGTCCTGCAAGGACAGGCTGCTCCAGACTGGGAGCAGGGCCCCCTCACTCCACCGGGTCTCCCACTGGATCACAGCCTCCTCCAGGCATCCACCTGCTCTGGCATGGGCACCTCTGCCACAGGCTGTGGGTGGATCCCTGTGGATCCCCACAGGCTGTGGATGGATCTCTGCATCCCCGTGTATCCCCACAGGCTGTGGGTGGATCTCTGCATCCCCGTGGATCCCATTGGGCTGTGGGTGGATCTCTGCATCTCTGAGGATCCCCATGGGCTGTGGGTGGATCTCTGCATCTCTGTGGATCTCCATGGGCTGTCGGTGGATCTCTGCATCCTTGTGGATCCCCATTGCCATAGAATGGATCTCTTTGTCCCCCGTAGATCTTCATGGGCTGCAGGGGCGCAGCTGCCTTGATAAAAATTGGGCCAGGAGACCAGCTCCCTTTAAATGCCTTTATTAAAATTCAGCTTTTAAATGGGATGCTCGTGGGTCGCCTGCGCCACCGCCGCTCCCTAGCCGATGAGTCACCACCGAGGAGGAGGTCGCTCCTGCTGCCGCTCGGGCTGCAGAGGCGGGGATCCAGCCTCACGGGAAACTCCCAAGGTCCTGCTTTTAGCTCGAAAAGTCCAGGGGTGTCACTCTGGTCCAGTATCTTTCAAGCTATGGCAAGATAGCAAGAATTAGTCACAGTTAGCCAAATACTTTCCCTACCGGATAGCATTGGTCCGGTGTCCAGGTGTTGCTTCGGCTCGTTGTTCTAGGACTTTGTCGATCCGAATCCCCCTTCCTCTTTAGTGAAGTATGCTGGGAGCCTGAGTGATTTCCATACAGGGCGGTGTTGGTGAGTGGACAGGCAGGCGGGGAGTTGTGAAGGTGAGGTTGAAACAATGTAACGAACAGGCTGGAATGAGGCGAAGTAAGCGCCTTCACAGACAGGCAGGAACAACAGGGGCTTGACTTAACAAGAGAACATGGAGGGTTTAGGGGATAGGGGTATTCTATTTAAATTACAAAACTATGGGATTTACAAACCGGGAATATAAGGCGTTGGGGTAGAACTAGGATACAAATTTTCTTACATCTTTTCTAAATAACAGGTTTAACATTTTCTAATTTATCTAAAACAACCACTAAACAGGATTTCTTGGGCCTCTATTTCTCTCAGTCCCCCCTCTATTTCTTTGATCGGGCTTTTGCCCGCATCAATTAATTGGCTGTCTCTGGCTCTTGGGAGTATATTTTTCTTAGTTTTTGGTACTGATTATAAATCTTTTTGGCTTCACTCTGTTCTTCCGGTTGGGACTCGAGTTTCATTATATTTGTGGGCTTAGAGTTGTTTATTTCAGGGAGTTGGAGACTAGCCTGGACCGTAGATGTTATAGTCCGAATGAGACAGGGAAGGATACAAGGGATCAGTAGAAGGCTGGCTAGTGCACTGATAATAATAAATACTATCTTTTTCCACCACGCCCCTTTTAGGGACCAAAAGTTGTCCCACCAGTCGGTGGAAATCAGGGGTTTCCACTCTTGGGTGCCCACATAAGCTACTTTTCTAATTTCCTTTGAGATGTTTCTAATCACCTCGCTCTTGTCATCAATTTCTAAGCAGCACTCTGATGAATTGAATTTACCACAGATGCCTCCCTCATTTGCCAATAAGTAATCGACAGCCAATCTGATCTGATATACCACAGCCCGCGTTTGTGCCAATTGGTTACTTATGTGGTCTAGTGCCAGGGCTGTTTTATTTGAGATAACTTCTAATACGGCTTGCAGCCGAATTATTCTGTTTAACATGTAGACGGGAGTTCTGTATCCCCAGGATCTATCCCGCGCCCAGGTCGCTGGCCCATAAGTCTTTATAATTTGTTCGGGGGTCCAAATTTTGCCTTTCCAATTTTGGTTGCTGCCTAGATCTATGATGGCTCTTCTCTTCCGGGTGGTCCTCTTTAGGTTGTCATAAAGAGGTACACCAAGGTGGTTCCCTGATTCCCGAGGGAGTAGAAAGAAGGCAGGTTTAATCACACCGATGGTACAACTTCCTGCCCAGTCTCCCGGCAGATGTGTATATGCCATGTCCTCACATATCCAAAAAAGATGTTCAGGGGCCTTCCACGACTCATCCTCGATGTCAAAGGGGCGTTCCCAATACTTGGATATTCCCCTCACTCCCCAAAAAGGGTTTATACCTTTCTCTGCACACTCATGTAAATTATAGCCTTCATGGTAAATGCATCCTGTTGGTTTTTTCCCGATGGACCAATACTTATTAGGTTCTTGGGGAACTCATTTTTGGTATAATTCTTTTACAATCAAATACCTTTTGCATACCATTTCCCCAACAAATGTTTTGTATCTCTTCCCTGCTCTTTTAATGCATTCTTCTCCGATTATCTTGGATTTTAATTCCCATTGTTCCTTCCTCTTCTCTTGACTACCGGGAGGCTTTTGTTCCATCAATTTCCACCTCAGAATATCTAAGGGGGATAAACTCGTTCCTTCCCAGGGCCATACGTCAGACATTTGGGTACTGCCGCAAATCCAGCAGTTAGTTAGATTTAATTCATGACTGACTCTCTCCATAAGGTCAACAAAGAGGTTTTTACCAAGGACTTCATCTAAATCAGTTTTTTTCTTTACTTTCAAGGCTTTTTCTTTTATTAAATCGGCCACACCCTCCGGATTATTTAGGTTTTCGAAACAAAACCATTCTCTGATAGGGCATTCCCCTGTCAGACGTTGCCGAAAATTGGCTGTGCTCCTGGCAATCCAATACTTCTTCCCATCCTCCTGACAGGAGGATATTTGGGTTTTATCAAAACAGGTGTGCTTCACATGGGTGTGAACTTGTATTAGAGATTGTAAATTCTCCCCATCATAGACTGGTCGGTAACACTTTGAGCATGTTCCTTCAGCAATTCCGCTGATTACTAGGACTGCTACCAGTCCTCCCAAGAGTCTGGTATGAACCATCACGATCTCACCCGGTCTTGCCTCCTGGGGGAGGGGAGTCATATAGCTGGATTAGTCGGGCTTCCCAATGTGTTCTTACCTTTCCTTATCTTTTGGTTGGTCTTTCTGGGGTATGTCCTGTGAGAGATTGGTTAGGACTTTCTTTATTAACTTGTGTAGCGGTTTGAAACTTTATCAATTTCAATTAACTTGGCCTTATCACAACACTTCTTAAGTAATTTCTGATAATACACAAACGGTTCAATTATACACTGGAAACAGCTTTGAATAGCTTAGCACTGGAGAAGTTTCTTAAACTTCCCTAGTCTCTTTTAACGATATCAAAACACCAAAAAATTCCCCAACGATACCGAGAACTTCTCCCCACCACAGTATAGTCTTTTTAATTCTTAGTCCTTCTTTGGCTTCTTCTTAAAAGTCACTTTGAGCGTGTCTGGATCTTGAGTTACAGTCCACTGGGAAGAAGGATTAGGGTGCAGGTCGGGCGGATTCTCTGGAGGTGGTATTGGTCCTTTTACCCGCGACACATGTGTCCAGCCTTTTCTTGGGTCCTCACTGCCGTGTGTGTTGTCAGCAGGACCTGAAAAGGACCCTCAAACTTAGGGGTCAGTGGAGTGGCGTTCCAGGATTTTACTAGTACCCAGTCCCCTGGCTTTATCTGATGAATATCTGTGTCCAAGGGAGAGGTTTGAGGAAGATACCCTTTTCGTTTCAGATCTGCCAATGTCTTGCCAATTGTTTTTATGTATTCTTTGGTTGCTG